>NC_139627.1:20635378-20745378 GCF_964638095.1 Poromitra crassiceps | reverse complement strand
GTTATTTTTCTCTGCAAAGTGAAGATCTAGCTGGCCTGACACTGCTCAATAACAATGAGTGCAACAGTAGAATTCGCATCGGTTGCTGCTACATCAGCAACATTATGACTAAACAGTGCTAAAGAGAACAATGACCAGACTCAGCATGAAAATAGATTTACCAAAATCATTCCTGTGACCCCAGATTTAGCATGTACAATAGGACATTGCACAAAAAGAAACGAGAGCTGACAAGATGGATTTGTTTGTTTGTTTACCTCAGGAGAGGAGCGTATTCATAGAATGAGTAGAAGAAGAGGTCGTAAAGTGAGATGTGATTCATCTGGGAGAGGAAGTCTTCAAGAGATGAGCGTTCAGCTTATGATAGAAAATCTGAAAAGGCAGTTACTCTGCTGCCCTATTTATTTATTTATTTATTTATTTACCGGTATTTATTTATTTATTTTGTTGGCTTGATAAAAAACATCATCTCATTAAAATCCCAAATGTTCCTCAGCCACAGGCAGCCCCATGCCTCCGCTCTTGTGCTGCTCTCATGCCACATTGTCCTTCCGAGCTGACCACCCGTCACTCTGTGTGCACCGCAGGCATTTTGACATCAGCGCTGCTTTACAGCACTGTTGCACGCACCGGCCCCGGGCCCCGGGCGATATCTCAAGAACGCCTTGACAGACTTTCTTCCAATTTGCCTCAAACTTCCACTTGGACTCAAGGATGAACTGATTACATTTTGGTGATCAAAGGTCAAGGTCACTGTGACCTCACAAATGCCATTTTCAAGCTCGGATAACACCATATCTCAGTAACACCTTGACGAAATGTCTTCACATTTGGCTCAAACGTCAAACTCTCGACAGACATGCATGTCGACTGCTCACTTGTTGTCGGAAGCATATATCCGTGGTGCGGTTGTTCTAGTTTTACCATGCCACTACTACACCTATTGTAATGAAGGCATGGGATATCCCAAATGTTATATTGCGATGCTGTCCCGTTATAAATATCAAGATATACAGTACAATGTTATCGACATTGTCCCTGTCTTTTTTTCTTGTTTTGTTTTGTGTTTTACTTTTTTTTTCTTTATTTTTTTTTTTGTATTTCTTCTAAACCTCATCAGATTTGACCTTTCTATTCAAACAAAAGCAATACTTTATGATATTATTTTGTGCTCTTTTTGGTTGACATTGTACTTGGCCTCCTCCAGCATGTCACCATCTGTCAAGTAGCTTGGCTTAAAAAACTTGAGGTTTTTGTTTTGAGATATGCTAATTTGGTTCTACTGTCTTAACTGTACATTCACACCAAGGCGAAAGGAACGCTTCACGTAACCAATACCTACTATGGACATCAGAGCACCCCACAGCACACAAATTATCAGTAGTTAGAACCCTGTACGACCGCACCAGCATCATCACAGACCCAGAAGATAGACAGGAGGAAGAGAAACACATAAAACACGCACTCACCCAGTGTCACTACCCAGGTTGGGCCATAAGAAAGGGAAAGGAAGCAGTCCAGAAGAACATAAACAAAGGGGAAACAAAGAGGAAAAACACAACCAAGCCAGAAAGCCTGGGCATGGTCACCCTTCCCTACATCAGGGGGCTCACAGAGCGAGTACAGAGGGCGATGAGAAAACACTGCATAAGCACACCGGTGAAGCCGCACACCAAGCTACGCCAGATGCTGGTGCACCCCAAGGACCGCATTGAACCCATCAAGAAGTGTGACGTAATATACGAGATCCCATGCCTATCATGCAATAAGACTTATATTGGAGAAACGGGCAGAGCATTTGGCACACGCAAGAAAGAACACCAGAAAGAGTGTGAAAAGGAAACAACTGGAGTGCTCACACGTGCAACAAAACAGAAAGCAGACCAGGAGAATCTGAAATCAGCCATCTCGGATCACTGTAAAAGAGAGAATCACATCATGGACTGGGAGAAGGCCAAGGTCATCGGATCGGAAAGCAACAAATACCACCGTTGGATCAGGGAAGCAATGGAGATACGGAAACGTGCACCCCGGACTGTGAACCGGGATGAGGGGGCTTACATGCTACTGTATCCCACACCTGGGACACAGTCCTCCTCCATAAACTACCGGCCAGCAGGGGGCATGGTCATCCCACCTATCCAGGTGGGATGGCCAACCCCTCATAAACCAGCCATACAGCACGTCACAACAACATCACGTGACGTCTCTGAGGAAGACCGCAGGAAGCAGCAGTCGAAACTGTCAGGTATGACAAAATACACACAGTCTTTCAATAAGAAAAACTAATAGCTTCACGTAATCGCTCGAGTTGAAATAATTAAACTTGAGTTGAAACAATTCACGTGAAAAATCACTTTGTTCGAATTCGTCATGCGAAGATTTGCGTCCCCCGCCTCATTCGCGCCGCCAGGTGTGAAATCTCATATCCTCGCGCGTTTTGCATTGACTTTGTATGTCATCTCGTCATGCAAATATCTGAAAATCCCCCCAGTGTGAACGCACAACGTTACATTCCAGAAAGATTTGTCTGCAGTATTATAATGCAGGAAAGATGCAGGATAACAAGGAGTATTTCTTTATCGGCTCCCTCGCACTGTGCAGCCCCCTCCCTCTGCAGACCCAGTGCACTGTACCATGTAAGCCATAACACCCGTTTCTACAAGAAATCATCTTCATGTTTTGACACCCTGTTGATGGGTTCACGTGTTGAATGCCCTCTACAAATTCAAAAACTCTGCTCTCGCCCTGTTGTCCCCTCTCTCTCTCTCTCTCACGCACACACACACACACACACACACACACACAGAGTCTCCATCCCCTCTGGAGTGCATTTACTGTAAATTGAGGTCATCCACAGACTGGTCCTCCTCTCCTGTATGTTTTCAGTCATCATGTGAAAATATCAGAGCAAGGTCACAGAACAGTGTTTTGAAAATCAATCTCTGCGTTGGAATGTTTTGATGTGCTTGGTGTTCCAGATGGGCGGGGTTTACTGCATCAGGAGGACAATCCAGATAGCTCAGGCAAGGCAAGTTGTCAATCACAGAGAAGTATGCTAAATGAACTCACATACTCTCCTGTGGCTGTCAGTGTTGCTCGGTTCTCATCCCGTGGGGCGAGACACGGCCTTTCTGGCGCTCCATGAAGGTTAAGAGACGTGCTAAAAACCAGTGTGTTTGCACTGCTTGTTGACTCGGGACTGGAGAAGAGAGTTCCCGCCCTTCCTTACCAAAATAAGTCATCAAAATAGCGCTGGCAGTCCACAGCCGACCCCACGCTACCCAGACTGTTGTGGTTTCCACGAAAGCTGCAAGACTTTATCCATACAGTCATTAGTCTGAGAGGCACATTCCAGTGGAAAAAAAGACAGATTTTCTTAACATTTAGCCCCAATTAAGCTGTGCTTAGCAAACAAAGGAAATTGGGGTGACGACCAGCAGACTTTCTCTCCCCTCCCTCGCTGCACGCCGAGCTAGAAAATAACAGCTAGGACGGCTACTTTAGCCCTAATTAGTGCAGGAATCTGCATAAAGCTTGCAGTGTTTATCCACACTTACACATGTTGACTTGTGATGAATGTTTGGCTGTAGTTGGAAGTTTGCCATTATGTCTTAGTTGCTTTGTAGAGCTCAACAGTCACTTGACTTTTCGTGACGTCATTGCCCCGGAAGTGAGTCATTTTCTCCATCGACATTTTGAAAAATCCTTATAGAACGAGTTTCAAGGCTGGAACCAAGTCAACCCGTGACCTGCTGAATCGTGAGTGACCATAAAACATTTGGTTTGAGCAAGAACAAAAAACAACAACGGGGGAAATTTTATTTTTTTCTTCTCCCGTTGTTATTTTTTGTTCTTGCTCAAACCGAATGTGTTGTGTTCACTCACGATTCAGTAGGTCACGGGTTGACTTGGTTGGCTTGGTTCCAGCCTTAAAACTCGTTAACTTCTATAAGGATTTTTCTAAATGTCGATGGAGAAAATGGTTGGGGGACTTACTTCCGGGGCAATGACGTCACGAAAAGTCACGTGACTGCTCTATAGGCAACTCTTTTAACATACTGCTTATCTTTTGTGTTATGTTATGTTGTGTTATGCTGCCATCTTCCATCCCACCTACTAAAGGGGCAATAAGCAGGATGTTTACAGCCCCATGGCACAACATGACCATCATATATCTGTGGGGGCTGATAGGATCATTGACTCAACCATGACTTTGCCAGGAGATTTGTGGCTTCAGACTCCTGCTCTGTTTTAGAATACAAACTCTGCACCCTTTGGCGTTCCATGACACTCCCAGTCTCTCCACCTCCTGGCTGTTTCAGCTGCTCAGCAGCATCCCAACACATTTCAGCTACGGAAGCTAATAGCCTCGTTCTCAAGCCCCCCCCCCCAAAAAGAGCAAATGCCAAAACATTACCTCTTCACTCGACGTTTCTGGTGGATTGTTTTGCTCTAATTGGCTAGCTTACTCCTCTTGGGAAAATGCGATGTTACCGTTTGTGTCAATTACAGGCCAGCGCAATGCGAGGGCACAGGAGGGGTGCGGGAGGAGAACTGAGGGTCTGAAGATGAAATGATGTACTGAGCAGGAGTGGGATCTACCTGTGTTTTGCCTTTTTTGTCTGCAGTATAGCCTGTGTAATCTACAGGATGGAAGTGCCTCCTCTCTGCCTCACCATCTTAGCTTTGTAGAGAAGTTGACTTTGCACGTGGATACAGACGCTGGGGGGGAAATGAGAGGAAAGGAAATAGAAGCAGTGTGGGTGAGACAGAAACCCCTGAGGGGCTTCTGAAGAAGAGCCTCACCCAAAGAGAGACGGAGCGAGAGAGAAAACCTCCAGATGGCCGACAGACACAAATGAGCTCAGAATGCAGCATGCAGGAGAGTCGTACAATTCCAACTGAATGCATAAATAACAAGGGAAGTCAATTGAGTGTGTGTGTGTGTGTGTGTGTGTGTGTGTGTGTGTGTGTGTGTGTGTGTGTGTGTGTGTGTGTCCCTCTCTGACGGATCCCTCTCTCTGCTCTTCTGTGTTCCCAGAATGCCGAGGTGTCCGTCTTTGAGGTCAACATTCGTTTCATAGGAGGACTGCTGGCTGCCTACTACCTCTCTGGACAGGAGGTAACTACTCACCTGTGTGTGTGTGTGTGTGTGTGTGTGTGTGGGGGGGGGGGGGGGGTGTGTGTGTGGGGGGGTGGGGGGGTGGATGGGTGTGTGTGTGGGGGGGGGTGGATGGGTGTGTGTGTGTGGGGGGGGGGTGGATGGGTGTGTGTGGGGGGGGATGGATGTGTGTGTGTGTGTGTGTGTGTGTGTGTGTGTGGGGGGGGGGTGGATGGGTGTGTGTGTGGGGGGGGTGGATGTGTGTGTGTGTGTGTGTGGGGGGGGTGGATGGGTGTGTGTGTGGGGGGGGTGGATGTGTGTGTGTGTGTGTGTGTGTGGGGGGGGGGTGGATGTGTGTGTGGGGGGGGGGTGGATGTGTGTGTGTGGGGGGGGTGGATGTGTGTGTGTGTGGGGGGGGTGGATGTGTGTGTGTGGGGGGGGGGTGGATGGGTGTGTGTGTGTGATCCTTGAAAGTTTGTGAATTTAAAAGAAAAAAGTCGAGGCTTTGATTGTTTTTGAAAATAGACATGGTTCATTGAAAATGTTTGATTTTATATAATTTGTGCAAGAATAGAACTGAAAGTCCTTTTGATTTCACTATATATATTTTTTACTTAACATTAAATAGGTTTAACACAGCACAGTTGAGAAGTCTTCACACATTCAAACCTCTTTCTTTTTAATTGTTGTCTGTGAGCTTCTGTAAGTTAGCTTCTGCTAGTTATCATGATAAACATTCTCAGTGTTGTAACCGTGATTAACCTTGATCCGTGTCTCAAACAATGCCATGTTCTTCTTGAATTTGAGGTTAATTGGGCCTGGAACGTCCTTGAAAAGTCCTTGAATTTGATGTTTAAGAAGGTGTTGGAAAATTGGTGTGTGTTTAAGTGTGTAAACGTCTCTCTTCTGCATGCGTGTCTGCGTTGTTGCTGCTGTGTGCTGCACATGTAGCATTACAGGGTTTGTGTGTGCGTGCGCGTGCGCGCGCTCGCGTGTGTGCGCGTGTGTGTGTGCGTGCGTGCGTGCGTGTGTGTGTGTGTGTGCACACATCTGACAGGCACTTGATGTAGCACCTCGGTTGTTTCTCCTGTCAAGAGCAGAGAAGAGTCTGAGAGGGAGAATGACAAATGGAGTCAGGTTAAGAAGGCAAAGAGAGTGATGGAGGAATCACGAAAAATGGTGAGAGAGAGAGGGAGGGGGGAGAGAGAGAGGGAGGGGGGAGAGAGAGAGGAAGGGGGGAGAGAGAGAGGTGGGGGGAGAGAGAGAGGTGGGGGGCTCTGTGTGGTGTTAGACCTTCGAGGAAGACAGAGGAGACAGAGAGTGGTGGGCTGCCAGGTCACACACAGTCTCCTCTCCAGGGAAACGCGTTTCCCCTTCAGGTACCCTAAAGAAGTAGCTCTCAATACACTCACACACATTTACGTACCTACCTCCAAATACCTTGAATTCCCCTCTATCTGCAATGGAAATAGACACCAATGTCCTATTTCAGTGGTTCTCAAACGATTTGTTACAAATGTAAATATACTTATTTTCAGCCGTATAGGGGGTTATTATTTGGCAGAGTTAATTTAGTAATACTCTTACAGAAACATGGGTTTGTGCTTTTAGCGTGTGGTTTTTGTCATTGCGGGCGCAGGGAGGCGACTGCAGTGATCATCAGGCTCTTTGCTTTGCTTTGTTTTGATCTGGGTCACTGCAGAAAGAAGTGGATCCAAAGAAAGGTTCTACCTCCTCCAGAGCTTTCTCTACCAGCTCAGGGTCTTCCTTTATTTAGATTACATTTATTTATTTATTTATTAAGCTGGCATTATTTTACACTTGTTCATAACCAATATATTAAACAACAAACTTTTTTTTTTTTATCTCCTAGTACCCCTGCACAAAGTACCCCAGTGGTACTACTACGTCCATTTGAGAAACACTGCTCGACTTCATTGTTCATTCCCATCATCCCTCACTCCATCCTGTATCACTCCACCTACTCTATCACTCTATCCTGTATCACTCACCTACTCTATCACTCCATCCTGTAGCACTCCACCTACTCTATCACTCCATCCTGTATCACTCACCTACTCTATCACTCCATCCTGTATCACTCCACCTACTGTATCACTCCATCCTGTATCACTCACCTACTCTATCACTCCATCCTGTATCACTCACCTACTCTATCACTCCATCCTGTATCACTCACCTACTCTATCACTCCATCCTGTATCACTCACCTACTCTATCACTCCATCCTGTAGCACTCCACCTACTCTATCACTCTATCCTGTATCACTCACCTACTCTATCACTCCATCCTGTATCACTCACCTACTCTATCACTCCATCCTGTATCACTCACCTACTCTATCACTCCATCCTGTATCACTCCACCTACTCTATCACTCCATCCTGTATCACTCCACCTACTGTATCACTCTATCCTGTATCACTCCACCTACTCTATCACTCCATCCTGTATCACTCCACCTACTGTATCACTCTATCCGGTATCACTCACCTACTCTATCACTCCATCCTGTAGCACTCCACCTACTCTATCACTCTATCCTGTATCACTCACCTACTCTATCACTCCATCCTGTATCACTCCACCTACTCTATCACTCCATCCTGTATCACTCCACCTACTGTATCACTCCATCCTGTATCACTCACCTACTCTATCACTCCATCCTGTATCACTCACCTACTCTATCACTCCATCCTGTATCACTCACCTACTCTATCACTCTATCCTGTATCACTCCACCTACTGTATCACTCCATCCTGTATCACTCACCTACTCTATCACTCCATCCTGTATCACTCACCTACTCTATCACTCCATCCTGTATCACTCACCTACTCTATCACTCCATCCTGTATCACTCACCTACTCTATCACTCCATCCTGTATCACTCACCTACTCTATCACTCTATCACCTCTCTTGAGAGCCTCTCTTCTTTCCTTTACCTCTCTTAGCAGGCTCAGTTGGTTCATGGTTAGGGAACTGGTGGAATTGGGCTCCAGCCATGCATCTCTCGACTCTCCCTCTCTCTCTCCCTCCCTCCCTCTCTCTCTCTCCCTCCCCCCCTCCCTCCCTCTCTCTCTCCCTCCCTCCCTCTCTCTCTCCCTCTCTCTCTCCCTCCCTCTCTCCCTCCCTCCCTCTCTCCCTCCCTCTCTCTCTCCCTCCCTCTCTCTCTCTCTCTCTCCCTCCCTCTCTCTCTCCCTCCCTCCCTCTCTCTCTCTCTCTCTCTCTCTCCCTCCCTCTCTCCATCCAATCCACTCCAGCTTTCATGCCCGGCTAAGCAGCACTCCCTCTGTAATGGGAGCAGAGGCACACTCTAGCGGTGCCCAGCAGCAGATCCCTGAGGAGGTCAGGTCACTGGATCTCCACCATGAGACACATTGTGCAGACTCTTTTAACCCTGCTTGCTATGTTAGAAGGCTTGCGGCTTAGACTCTCTTGGCTGCTTGTCATTTTACTGATCTAAGAGAAGAGGCAGATACATGTCTAAAATATGAAGGAAAGAAGTAATGGCTTGATCAATGTGTGTGGACTCAAACAATACCAACTTGCATATATAATCGTGATCATTTCTTGAAAAACTAGTATACTATCCCATTTTGGGCAGTAGCCAGCCGCTTCTTTTCACCTGACAGGGGAAGCTTCACCGGTAGGACATAGCACGTGGGAGGATCACGCTATTCCAACAAGTTCCCCTCCCTCTGAACAGGCGCCCCGAACGACCAGATGAGGCACCACTTCAGCGACCAGGATATTGCATGTTTTTGGTGAGGGGTTCCTATACAGTATGAAGGAAACCCCCAGGGGGCATGGGGAGAACATGCAAACTCCACACAGAAAGGCCCTTTTGACGACCCCACCCAGTGGGCAGTGGGCACTCAAGGACATGCAGACGGGCATGCACTCCTTCAGCGCTCACAGCGTCCTAGGTGGGAATCGAACCCAGGACCTTCTAGCGTGAGATGACAGCACTGCCACCATGCCCCCCCTAAACTGGTATACCGGTACTCTTGTTGATACTTGTCATCGGACGTAACAAGCTTTTCTGGGGAAACCCTCTTTCCACCCTTAGGTGCTCGTTTTGTGCTTTGCTTCTCCACTCCATACCCCCAAACCCCCCCCCCCCCCCCCCCTCCCATCTGCACGAGGGAAGAGGTGAATAAGAAAGACGCTCCGCTCTGATTGGATGTGCCCTTGAGCAAGGCACCTACACACTGTGAATGTGAATGTGTCTGGATATGAAGCAGTGCAGCAAAGCAGCGCGTCGCCTCTGTGGACCCTCCCCGGATAGATAGATAGATAGATAGATAGATAGATAGATAGAGGCTGAGACTGAGTGCTGAAAGTGGAGGAGAGATAATATGGGAGGATAAGGGTGAGGAAGCCAGAGATGAGGAGGGAGGAGAGGAGGTTGAGGAGGATGTTTTCAGAGTCATTATCAGCATCCATCCTGCTGGATATTAGCATGCTGCAGGCCATCAAACTGTGTGGGAGGACGGGCAACTAACAAGAGTCTCAAACAATACAACTGTACCGTGTACCGTGTAATATCTGCATAATCCTTGTCTACGAAACTTGTTGTTTAGTGTTGCACATTTTACTGCACACATTTATTGTGCATTCCCTTATATACTCATATTTAAAATGCAATCCCTGTATAAGCCTTGTTTACAAACCTACGTAGCGTTGTTGCACTCCTGTACATCCCCTTATATATTCATATAAACGCAATATCTGTATAAACCTTGTTCACAAACGTTGTTGCACACCTACCGTACACTTTGACTGTACACTCCCTAATATATTCATATTAAAAAATAGCCACTTTACTACATTGTATATAGCACAGTCACCACATTGTATATAGCAGTCACTGTAAAAAGAGTATTTTTACAAAGTATTTTTTTACAAAGTATTCTTGCCTTGACTATGTGTAACCTTCTTTCTCCTTTTTTATTTTTCTCTATGGTACTTGTGTACTCTGTGTGTACTTGAGAGCAAAGCTAACCGGAGCCCAATTCCTTGTATGTGTTTGTATACTTGGCCAATAAAGCTGATTCTGATTCTGATTCTGATTCTGATTCTGATTCTGAAACAGCAGGAGGCAGGCTTTTTCCTGTATAGAGGAATTTTTGGTGCCCAGGTTTAGGTTTTACCCACCCGGGTGACAAAGATTGATATATTTGAGAGACTCGCATCGAGGGCGATAGAAAGTGAGAGACATGGGGAAAGAGAGAGGATGGAGATGAAGAGCAGAGAGAGAGAGAGAGAGAGAGAGGGGAAAGAGAGAGGATGGAGATGAAGAGCAGAGAGAGAGAGAGAGGGGAAAGAGAGAGGAGGGAGATGAAGAGCAGAGAGAGAGAGAGAGAGAGGGGAAAGAGAGGAGGGAGATGAAGAGCAGAGAGAGAGAGAGAGAGAGAGGGGAAAGAGAGAGGAGGGAGATGAAGAGCAGAGAGAGAGAAACACACTTATTATGGAAATGAAGAAAGAGGTGGAGGGAAAGTTGTGAGGTGACGTAAGCGTTCTACGCAAGACTGACCCCCTCTCAAAAATGTAATTACTTCTCTAGGCCTATTTTACAATTATGAAATCATTTAGGTTACTACAATAATTTGGTCTACTTTTGATTTTGATCATTTGGCCACCTTTTATGCAATTTCCAGCCAAATTATGGAAAATTCTGCAATATGCCATGTTTTACAGTTGATTCATTTGTAGCTGTGACTGCCGACCAGCAGCTCTAGAAGTCACTGTGTTGGTTGGTTGGTCAGTTGGCCGGTCCACAAAAAGTTCACCACCCTTTAGTGGGCACAGTTTTCACCCTAGGAGGCTGAAATTTGGCACACTGTGTGTGTGTGTGTGTGTGTGTGTGTGTGTGTGTGTGTGTGTGTGTGTGTGTGTGTGTGTGTGTGTGTGTGTGTGTGTGTGTGTGTGTGTGTGCGTGTGTGTGTGTGTGCGTGTGCGTGCGCGCGCGTGAGACTTGGCCAAAAGGGGGGCAGTGGTGGGCAAATTTTGAAATGCAGGGTGGCAGAGTAGGGTGGGCTGCCTCTACCATTCTGCATTTCGGAAATTCACATACTGTGGTCACAGCTATTGCGAATTTGCACCAGTTTATTACCATATTCCATAATTCCGTCTGTTTTTTCTGCATTGCAGAGATCATATGGCCCCAAGTCCAGGCAGAGCAGCACTGATGGATTGTGTTTACTCCTCTGTCTGTCCCCTAACTCCTTTATTCTCTGTCTTTATCTGGTGCTCTGCTCTGCTCTCATCTTATCTGCTCATCTCCTCTCTCTCTCTCCTATCTCCCCGCCGCTCATTCTCTTCTCTTTTCCACTCGTCTTCTGCCCCCCCCCCCCCCCCCCCCCCCCCCACACACACACACACACACACACACTATCTGTGGCACTAACTTCTCCGCCTCTTGCTCCTTCTTGCTCTGAATCCCACTGTCCACGCTCAGGGACTCACAGACTCTCAGGCTCGTGTCCCTGAAGGCCGTAAGGGCTTAGGGCTTTCCCACTGTCATATCGTTAAGTGCATAAGGGTTCACCCACACACATTTTGAGCCCTTTATGCACATCTTCCAAAGTCTGAGGGAATTTCCCACAGTGCATAGTGTTGTGACGTTACAGTGCTATGGGGTTCCCACTTCCCATGGCTACCAGGGGGGTAAAGGACATGGAAGGAGCAACTGAGGTTACAAGAAAAAAGCATTTACATTTAAGTATAAACAGATAGCACACTGGTAATTCATAGCCAGAACTGTGTGTATAGATGATATCATAATGCTATATGCTATTTTACTGTATCAAATCAGGCAGTCGGTGCCTCAAGTGCCTTGGACGTGTAGAAAGTAATAAAGGTAAAATAAAAAGTCCCAAACCCACAATGGTACAGTATGTAACATGTTTGGTTGTTGTTTGTATCGTTAAGGTAACGTGATATATGTCATAAAGTGCTGTCTCATTCCTATTGAGAGCATTTGGAGCCCTTGCAGCCTCTCACACTCTTACCAGCTAATGTTAATTAAGTGGCTGAGGGTCCAGGGCTTAGATGGAGTGGGACATTGGGATTAGGTCATTGTCTCTCGTCTGCACTTGTTCATTTCTCCATTTTGTTTTTCTCCTTCTTTATCTACTGTTCTTTTTCTCTTTTCCTCACCACCTCTCTACTCTCCTTTCTTCTCCTGCACTACGTTGTCACCTCAATGCAGCATCTCATGTCAATCACAGCCACAGATGTGTACACGTCTGAAGTGAATTTCTGAAAAATCAACCGTGGTTCGAAAAAATAAACACCGCAATAACGCTCAGCGAAACTTCGCCGTTGGTATGCACTGTTGCATAGACTGAAATACGTTCGGAAAATTGACATGCGAATGAATTAATTAATCGCACGAAAGAAACGCTCCCGATGTGTAAGGACCTTTAGGGCAATCAGCCGGCCAAAATTCTTAAAACAGACAGACAGAGTCCACATTGCCAAATTTATAGGTAGATGGATAGATAGATACTGTAGATAGATAGAGATAGATAGATAGATAGATAGATAGATAGATAGATAGATAGATAGATAGATGTTCTTGTATCATCAGTTTAGACAGCAGAAATGTGTGTCAAGATATCCCAAAGTCACCATATGAGCGCAGTACTCTGTTCTTGTTAAACCAATGTAAAGTGGATGCTCAGCAGACTGTAGGCTGTAGTGCCCTGCATACAGTCTGGCCACCTGTTCCAGTGAGAAATATACACTAGTTTTAGCACAATGGGGTCAGCGAAACATTCCCCCTCATGCATGTATGCTAGATCTACAGTATCTGCCTTTTCTCTTCCGCCAAATTAGTAAATGCTAATATAAATTCTGTTGTCTGTCACTCAACCAGCTGATTACCAGACCTTTCCTTGTAAAGGCTAGTAGGCTATAGTCCCACATTCAAGCATCGCTGTAGCTTGCTGTGTCTGTGGCGGTGCAGAGATTTGTAGTTCTGCGCTTGAGTTTCTGTGCATAAACTGCCAAAACTAAACGCTAAATGGCAGTGTCATCATACTTTGTAACATTCTCTTTGGAAGAAAAACCAAGGTCATCTTGTTTACAGTACACTAGTAGCAATGGTGGCAGATAGTGATTTGGAACTGTAAATGGCTTTGTTAGATGAGGAAGAAGAGCTAAATTGTCTATCGTTAGTGAAACTGAGGAGATTGCGTCAGAGGAGAAGATCGTCTCTCTCTCTTATCAGTGGAAATCAACTGGAAACGTATAGAATGAAATGCTACGTCACTCTACGTGCCATTACATTTTTAGTGAGGTGCATGTAAGCCACAGCAGCAGTCTCTGTGGGCTACGCTACCAACACCTGGACCCCTAGATCTGTCCACATTCTGACTTGGAACCATACATTTGCCTTAACACCTAAAAGTTTTAAACCAAGAAAGGGAGCCAAACCTGGGCATGGTAGCATCCCAGTAGGTTAAGGTTGATTAAAGTTGAGTTGTGGTTACGCCGTGGCCGGCTAAGTTGCATCATAGTTATTTTAGGATTGTGCTTAAACTAGATTATTCCTAGCAGGTCCTGTGTGGGATGGAGATCAAGTGCAGCAGCAGCCCGGGACTTCTAAAATAGCTCCATCTGCATGTTCTGCATGTTCATCTCCTTTTACCACTCTACCTCCTTCTCTTCTTCCCTCGATGAAGTTATCCTTTTCCCCTTTCCCTGTATTCACCACATGGCCCATTTTTCCATCACTCTCCCTACCCAACCTATCACGCCTGGAGACAAAGTGCAGCAGTAGCTCAGCAGGCATGCTGTGTGACCAGAGACTTGTAGCTACATCTCCACAGGCGGGCTTCCTGACCACCTGTCACACTGAGATATAGATATAGATATAGGGCTGGGTGATATGGTTGAAATCAATATCACAATAATCAAAATGTTTTTTCTCTATCAATATCACGTTGTGGTTCATGTATGCAAAATCATCTTACATAATCAAAACAATCTTCATCTCATTGAACTGAATGGTAAAGTTAGGTGGGTGATGTCAAACTAACAGAAATATTCAAATAATATTCCAGGGTATCCGCGGGGTCTTGAAAAGTATTAAAAGTTGATAAATCAATTTAGGGAAAATGAAGGCCCTTAAAAAGTATTAAAAAGTCTTAATTGCCATTTGAGAGGCATTACATGTTGTAGCTATTGTGCTGATTGTATTAAATGGGCATGTGATAACGTCTCGTATCGATCGCAGATCCCCTGATTTGAATCAAAATCGTATTGTGACAGACTTTGTGATATCAGCAAATATCGTATCATTGTCATCATGATTAAACTTGTCATTTACACCCCTATCGCTGATGTGGCGAAAGTGGCCGTGAGGTCTTAAGATTATGTTGAAAAGGTCTTAAAAAAGGTCTTAAAAGATATTGAATTTAACTTCAGGATTCCTGCATATACCCTGTATTCCTACATAGTATACCACATTTTCTGAGTTTTTAAGTCAAGTTTGCTTGTCATCATCAATTTAGACAAATTTAATGTGGGTCACGATATTAAGATCTCTTCATATCATCGCAATATGATTCCACTAAAAGGCGATAAACGATAATATAGAATTACCTCCGAGTCCTATATAGATATATTTATATATGCTTCAGTTCTATGGGTTTGTCACAGTGGGATTAGAGACATTGACAGTAAGGGTCCTTCAGTCAGCAAGTCTGCTGCTGCTTCCATAGGGGGCACAAACAACAGCTAGCCTGGCCTGACTAATAACCAGTCCTCCTAGGGAGGGAGGGAGAGGGGGAAGAAAGGGGGAGAAAAAGAAAATAGGCCTGGGCGATATGGACCAAAAATCATATCTCTGTATTTTTAGGCTGAATGGCAATACACAATATATATCTTATTTTCTATGAAGTGGGCTAAATATTTAGTTGTAAGTCAAAGACACATGTGAGATGTCACAAGCACTTTTATTAAAACAATTAAATGCAGACAGCCTTTCACAAAATATTGACCCAATGAGTATTTTTTGATAAATAATCATCAGTAATGTGGATATAATGACTAAGTGAGTAAAGCCAAATAATAGAAGAGCTAGAACAGTCTGTTGAGTTCAGGAAATGACATCATTTTACTGTAATGCAGCCTTTAAAACCAGGAAAACACTTATGCCATATCACCATATTACGATCTAAGACGGTCTATTCTCATATCACGACATCTATGTAATATTGATAGATTGCCCAGCCCTATGAGAAAATAAGAAACAAGGAATAAAGCGGGGAGGGAGGAGAGGCAAAGGAAGAAGAGGGAGGGAGAAAAAGAGGGCGAGAGCATGTGAAAGAAAGAAGGAAGGAGGAAGAGAGAGGGGAGAGAAAGACAGAGCGCTAAAGAAAGAGTCATTGTGGGCTGATGTTCAAGAACAAATCATTGTGGGGTGAATAGATCGGTCTCCATCCTTTTGGTCCATTAATCAGTCCGTCACAGGCGCTATCTGTGAGACACTTTGACCAAATGTGATGCATCTTAATGCTGCGGCCCGGTGTTGTGTTGAGTAGTTCAGTCTGGAGTCAAATCTCTGGCAAAGATGGACAGAACTTAAAGACAGACAGACAGACAGACACGGGTGGAAATGGAACAGCGGAGAGAGAGATAAAGGTGGGAATGGAAGCAACAAGAAGCCTAGTATATGGCTGGGCTGTGTGTGATCTGTAAAAGGGATGCAGTCGGGATGAAGGAAGGGAACAAGAGGGGGCAAAGAGTTATGGGACTAGGGAGGAAGGAAAGGAAGGATAGAGGAGGGTAGGAAGGGCGAGAGAAAAGGTAAGATGGAGGGAAGAAGGAAGGAGAGCAATGGGTAAAGGGAGACTGATTGGGCTGAATCGAAACGATGTCAAAAACCAATGAGGGAGGAAGGACAGAGGGAGGAGAGAGAGAGAAGAGCAAGAGAGGGAGGGAGGTAGATTAGATATTGTGGATGGGGATAGGAAATGGAGAGGTAGGGCAGAAGAAGGGGAGGTAGAGGACGGGCAAGACAGAGAGAGATGAAGAGGAAAAGGACCAGACAAAAGGCAGGTAAAGACAGACGAAAGGAGAGGATATAGGTGAAGGAGGGGTGCACGGGATCCACGGCACATCTGTTTGCACAGCTCTTGTTTTGTCTCTGCCTTCAAAATGCCACCAGGAACGTCAAACTCCGTCTGGCTGACTGCTGCCATTACACCAGGCGTGTGGGACGAGGGGCGGGGCCAGATTGGCTCGTGTTAACTATGGTTGACGTGATGCTGTTAATCCTGAGGGCATGTTCAGTCAGGAAGTGGGGAAAATAGAGGCGGCGTCAAAGCAAAGGTCGTGGAAAGATGCCAACAGAGCGAGGCGGATGCAAATTCGCTCAAATTGATGCGAAGAGGTGTTACAGAATAAAAATAAATAAAAGCATCAAGTCAGGTTTTCACTTCATCTCATGATTCCCCACCTTTTAAAAAAGAAGTCGAAGATGGCGACCAAAACCGCCGTCGTCACGGTCTTGCGACAAAAGATAGCCTCGGACGAATTCTGACAGTGTCAGAAATGATGCTAATAAATAGTTGATGTTACCTCAAGCCTCTGTTCCCTAGCCTCTGTTCCCTAGCCTCTGTTCCCTAGCCTCTGTTCCCTAGCTTCTGTTCCCTAGCCTCTGTTCCCTAGCCCCCGTTCCCTAGCTTCTGTTCCCTAGCCTCTGTTCCCTAGCTTCTGTTCCCTAGCCACGCCCACGACCAGCTGCTCCTCCTCCTCTTTGGATGTTTTTCCATACACATAAAAAAGGGCTGGATTCTTGCTAAGCTTTGTCAGTTCGTTGTTGACATCTCTACCTGACAACTGTGACAGCGCACATTGATTGATGCGTAGCGTAGCTGGGCGCGCAGCTGACGTTGGATTCTTGTGTATTAACTGCTGATTGACAGGCATTGATGGAGAGACGTGCATCGTCATAACCTGTGCGAGCCAGACTGTATGATGATGACATCGTACAGTCTACAGTACACACATCAAACCTGATGATGTCCTACCCAAGTTTATTAGATCCAATGTTGCACAGTGTGTAGGGGGCTTTAGGGACATCAGAACAATTAAGTAATCATATTTTTCCAAGGAAGTTCATATTATGCTTGACAGCATATATGGGTGTGTAAAATGACAGCAGTAGAACATTATGTAGTATGAAGCAAAATGAAACTGTAGAGAGATATATGCAATATATAACACGAGAACATGTGCAAATATGACATACAGTATGTGATTTGTGAGCTAAATTGCCATAATTGGATTTTGAGGTTCCCGCCCACCCAGAGAGACGGAGAGGGAGGCCACCCACCCCAGTCTCTTGTAGCAGCAGCAGTGTAGCCTTCTCCACTCCTCCCCCCGCTGCAGATATTGCTGTGATGACATGCCCTGCGTCTGTAAGTGGCTGCCGCTCCTCCAGCACGCAGAGAGGGAGGGAGAGCAGACAGTGTGGCAAACGAGATCAATTTTAATTTGAACACAGGCAGGCACCCAGCGATATTAGTCTGAAAACAAATGTAACACAGACAACTAAGGTTCCTATACCAAAATCGCTTCAACCAAAGAAGAAATGTGAAGCAGTTCTCCCGCTTAAAATGAACGATTCCAGGCACACGTTCCCCATCCGTCATACTGCAAACATAGACAGACTGGGAGGAGAGGAAGAAGGAGAGAGAGGAGGAAACAGACAGAATCAGAATGAGCTTAAAGAGGGAGAGATGGCTGGAAAATAAGGCTGGGTGATATAGCCAAAAATGTACCTATATCAAGGCACACGGGGGAATAATTTTAATGTTAACACAAAAACAATGAAAAAGAATGACTTAACCCCTAGAAGAGAAGGGACAAAAAGCATTGAGAATGACTTAACCCCTAGAAGAGAAGGGACATAAAGCATTGAGAATGACTTAACCCCTAGAAGAGAAGGGACATAAAGCATTGAGAATGACTTCCCCCTAGAAGAGAAGGGACATAAAGCATTGAGAATGACTTAACCCCTAGAAGAGAAGGGACATAAAGCATTGAGAATGACTTCCCCCTAGAAGAGAAGGGACATAAAGCATTGAGAATGACTTAACCCCTAGAAGAGAAGGGACATAAAGCATGGAGAATGACTTAACCCCTAGAAGAGAAGGGACAAAAAGCATTGAGAATGACTTAACCCCTAGAAGAGAAGGGACATAAAGCATGGAGAATGACTTAACCCCTAGAAGAGAAGGGACAAAAAGCATTGAGAATGACGTAACCCCTAGAAGAGAAGGGACATAAAGCATTGAGAATGACTTAACCCCTAGAAGAGAAGGGACAAAAAGCATTGAGAATGACTTAACCCCTAGAAGAGAAGGGACATAAAGCATGGAGAATGACTTAACCCCTAGAAGAGAAGGGACAAAAAGCATTGAGAATGACTTAACCCCTAGAAGAGAAGGGACATAAAGCATGGAGAATGACTTAACCCCTAGAAGAGAAGGGACAAAAAGCATTGAGAATGACTTAACCCCTAGAAGAGAAGGGACATAAAGCATTGAGAATGACTTAACCCCTAGAAGAGAAGGGACAGAAAGCATTGAGAATGACTTAACCCCTAGAAGAGAAGGGACAAAAAGCATTGAGAATGACTTAACCCCTAGAAGAGAAGGGACATAAAGCATTGAGAATGACTTAACCCCTAGAAGAGAAGGGACAAAAAGCATTGAGAATGACTTAACCCCTAGAAGAGAAGGGACAAAAAGCATTGAGAATGACTTAACCCCTAGAAGAGAAGGGACATAAAGCATGGAGAATGACTTAACCCCTAGAAGAGAAGGGACAAAAAGCATTGAGAATGACTTAACCCCTAGAAGAGAAGGGACATAAAGCATGGAGAATGACTTAACCCCTAGAAGAGAAGGGACATAAAGCATTGAGAATGACATAACCCCTAGAAGAGAAGGGACATAAAGCATTGAGAATGACTTAACCCCTAGAAGAGAAGGGACAAAAAGCATGGAGAATGACTTAACCCCTAGAAGAGAAGGGACATAAAGCATGGAGAATGACTTAACCCCTAGAAGAGAAGGGACAAAAAGCATTGAGAATGACTTAACCCCTAGAAGAGAAGGGACATTAAGCATTGAGAATGACTTAACCCCTAGAAGAGAAGGGACAAAAAGCATTGAGAATGACTTAACCCCTAGAAGAGAAGGGACATAAAGCATTGAGAATGACTTAACCCCTAGAAGAGAAGGGACATAAAGCATGGAGAAAGACTTAACCCCTAGAAGAGAAGGGACATACAAATTAACCTCAGCCTACCACAGTGCACATAGCATGCCAATGCAACCATTGTAGAAGTCACTTTCACTTTTTTACCGCAATCTTGCTGGAATACCACTGCACTTTGGCTCTAGCGCCCCCAAGAGGAAAAATCAAGTTCTATTTTCAGCCGTCTCAAGGTACAAAGAATGCTCTGTTTGGTTCTACTGCAGGACATTCACGAAAGAGCCGTCTGCAGTACTCATGTCCGATACATACAGGAGAAAAGGAATGGAAGATGTTGGTTGAGTTCAGAATCTTAATTATTGTACAAAAATGTTAATATAATATTAAAATAATTACGTACGCAGGCCAAATAATTCGTTCTAAGAGCAGTGTTTTATTTTACCGATAAAAGGAGCTGTCCATCAGCACCACAGAAATCAGAACCTAAAAGTGAGGGGCTGTGTGCAGATAAAGGCTTGTGCAGCAGCTGTACAGTCTGTCTGGGTGACCAGCTGCGTTGTGTTCGGGTTCTCCGTGTTGGAAGATGACACATTGGAAGGAGAATGACTGACTCCAGAATATCAGTCATTCCCTTTTCTCAAGGTGCCATCTACCATTTCCCCTAAAGCTCAATGTCAAGTATCTGTCCAAGCTGAGGGGAAGCGGTGCGGCGGAGACGACCCCTGACTCCACTCCGGTGTGGCGTCGCTAGACGCCAAACAATATGAGTGAATGGATGTGCTGATGATGAACGTGACGAACTAGCAAAACGGCGTTTGGTAGCGTACAGACACAGTGGGCGACTTAATCCCGTCTCTCCTGCTGGCCCTCGGGGCCCTTCTTACCAAGCAGGTTGGTTCATTCAACACTTGTCACAGTCTACCTCCTAATCCCTTTAGGAGGCTCTATTACACGTCAACACAAGGAAGGCTGCGCGTCTTATTGCACTGTAAAAAAAACAAAAAAATCTTAAGTAATTTAGTCTAATATTGACTCGTAAAATCTTGTCTCCAGATTCTCTACAGTCCCACGCTGCATTTGTGGTGATCAGTTTGTCTGAATGTGACCTCAGCTCTCTAGTTGATCAGCTTCTTTCCTCTATGTAATGGTACAACAATGATACTCCGTTATTCTGACATCATTGAAATTAGTTTGCTTAGGAACAGGATTATATTATATATTATAAGGGTATTATGGGGGGAAAAAGGTATTATATGCCCCCCTTGGACATAACATACATGTACCATTTGGTGGACGTTTCATCCAGTGTACCTCACAGCACAGCGAGCGCACACATTTTCCATCAAACCCCCTAACCCCCCCCCGGCAGTGTCGGTGTCACACAGCAGAGCTGGCTGACCCCTATAGGGAAATGCAGGTGATCAAGGTGCAAAACATTAAAACACATAAAAAAACATCTCTGTAACTTGAGCTCAGCATGATGGACTTGACTTTGCTGTCATCTCCCCTCACTGGTGTTCAAACCGGTGAAGAACGCATGAAGGAACAGCTGAATGAGCAGCAGTCCACATTTTGTTCTGCTTCCCGACACGAGGAACTGCTGGCTACAGTATCTGATGTCACCGTCTGTCTCCTGACACCCATAACCCCTTGCATGTTGGTGCTGTCTCCTGTAGTTAGTTGGATTACATTCTCACTCTTAACAAGCTGCACTGCTGTTCTGTTGTTAGAGGACTGAGACTCTCATTTCCAGGCGTCTCGCTGCCGTTGTCGGGTGCCAAATGACATTGTTGTCACCTGAACAAACCAACCGAACAAGGAGGAAACATTCCAGAGTTAGAATAGCCGCTCCAAACATGTTCCTGAACAGACCCTGGCATTGACTCCTGTCATTCAAACTCATTTTCGTCGTCTACGAGCCACAATGGCTGCTTCATCTCAAAGCTCAGTAGCCTCTTTCGCCCAGCTAGATGTCGGGGACAAAATCGGACCCGTAAATGATGGTTGGTTACTTGCCAAAGTGTCTGGTCGTGAGACAGACTTATTACCTGCAGCCAAATTTGACCAACATTTATCTGGTGTGTAGCTGCCTACAGTTGCTTCTCCAGCTGTTCACACAGACATGGTGTGGATTCACCAGATGTTATTTTTGCTGGCGACAATGATGAGTTAAGCTGAGCAAGGTACAACAGACAGCGCTGCTTCCCCGAGGTGTGTTCATATTTCATAGCAAAATAATGAAAACCTACAGGCATTAACAAATCAGCAGGTTTACCCTCCTCCACCCTCTCTCTCCCTCCCTCCCTCTCTCTCTCTCTCTCTCTCTCAGCAGGTGTGTCTTACAGTGGCAATTAACAGTTTTACACGTGTTGCTATTACAGCCCGTCTGCTTTTCACGGGGAGTTAGCCAGCCTGTGCAGTGTGTCTGTGGATGAAAGCAGTTGAGGGAAATGATCATCATAAAGCATATACCGGTAGTTTGATATGTGATGGCTGCTGCCCCGCTCCTCTGATGGCTCGTTGGGGCCCTGTCCCCTCTTGATGACATCAGCAGCGGGATCGGCAATAAAGCGCAATGGGCTCTGTTAAGAGCCTCACCGCAGCCGGCAGACACACCACGAATCAATGGAGGGCTTTATGATGACTGGGCATGCATACATACACAGTACACACACACACACACACACACACACACACACACACACACACACACACACACACACACACACACTAATACACACACACACACACACACACACATACACACACACACACACACACACACACACTAATACACACACACACACACACACACACACACACACATACTCACACTTCAACATACACACACACACACACACACTAATACACACACACACACACACACACACTAATACACACACACACACACACACACACACATACTCACACTTAAACATACATACAGACACACACTCACATGCACACACACACACACACATACACACACCCGAGATATTGATGGCAAGGGTTAGGCGGCTCCTCACAGGCATTCTCAGTTTCTCTCTCGTCAAAGTCTAAAGTAGGTGTGTGTGTGTGTGTGTGTGTGTGTGTGTGTGTGCACGTGTTTTGGGTTTTTGCTGCTTGGTCAGCATCTGTGCTCAGGAGGGATATGGGGTAGTATTTTCCTCTTGGTGTGTGGTCTCCTCTAGACAGCTCTCTCTGTCTCTCTCTCTCTCTCTCCATCCCTACCTCCATCCCTGCCTCCATCCCTGCCTCGCTCTCACCCGCTCTGTTTTAGCCAGTGTCCAATTCAGCCTCCCTCTGCTTGAAGCTAATGCGGAAATTGTATTCTTTCGAATGGCCAGTGGGGGGCGACGTGGGTACTGCAGAAACAAAATCGGTAACGTGCAAGTGAATGGGAAAATGACCCCACTTCTCTCTCGGTCTGTCTCTTGAATAAACACTTTGCAAATGAGTTTATGGTCTGAATCAACGATTTCAAGTCTTTTCCATCCTCTCATGTCCTCCCGTTTTCTAAATTATGGTCCCATTTCGAGTTTAATAGACGATAAATGAATCGGATAAATACTTCCGACCGGTAGAGGCAGCAATGTGCCGCAAGGCATCTAGTCTGCTAGAAAGCTATTAAGAAGAAGCTCCCCAGATAGCTCGCTAGCAGATTAGCAAGTAGTAATTTAGCAAACTATCAGAAACAACGTTATCTTTATGATGTTTTAATAATGTTAGTAGACAGACACACGTAACTGTATTGCTTTTGTTGTGAGGTCAGTTTATCAAAATAACATATTTCGAAATCGGATTTACTTGGTGGAGGCTTACCAGCAGCTAACAGGCTGGAGGCTCACACCATGGATGTACAGAACACAAGAAGAAGAACACAAGGCGGACGGTCAGCTGGGCTCGCGAGACTGCATCTGCAGTACCAGGATTTCCCACAATGCTCCAGGAAAATCCACTCATCCGATCAAACATTACCAGGAAGCAGGAGAATCAAGGCTTCATTTTCTGGTATCAAAAACCAATGGGCTCACTCTGTCCAGATAATATATACAGTCAATAGTTTTAGCGCTGTAGTTTGCCCTCCAAGTCCGGTCATGTAGCAGCGGCTGCTTAAGTATTCTACAAGCATCCTTGGGTCCCTTGCTCTCTCTGGCTTTGTGAGACGCGGGAATTCTCCATAGATATGCTCTGTGTATAAAACTGCTCAGCCCTGATTCAGCGTCGCTCTGCCCCCTGTTCAACTGCACAACTCATGGATGGCTTCTGCCCCAGCTCACCACCGTGATACATCTGCCCCAGCTCACCACCGTGATACATCTGCCCCAGCTCACCACCGTGATACATCTGCCCCAGCTCACCACCATGATACATCTGCCCCAGCTCACCACCATGATACATCTGCCCCAGCTCACCACCGTGATACATCTGCCCCAGCTCACCACCGTGATACATCTGCCCCAGCTCACCACTGTAATACTTCTGCCCCAGCTCACCACTGTAATACTTCTGCCCCAGCTCACCACTGTAATACTTCTGCCCCAGCTCACCACTGTAATACTTCTGCCCCAGCTCACCACTGTAATACTTCTGCCCCAGCTCACCACCGTGATACATCTGCCCCAGCTCACCACCGTGATACATCTGCCCCAGCTCACCACCGTGATACTTCTGCCCCAGCTCACCACCGTGATACATCTGCCCCAGCTCACCACCGTGATACATCTGCCCCAGCTCACCACCGTGATACTTCTGCCCCAGCTCACCACTGTAATACTTCTGCCCCAGCTCACCACCATGATACATCTGCCCCAGCTCACCACCATGATACTTCTGCCCCAGCTCACCACCGTAATACATCTGCCCCAGCTCACCACTGTAATACTTCTGCCCCAGCTCACCACCGTAATACATCTGCCCCAGCTCACCACCATGATACATCTGCCCCAGCTCACAACCGTAATACTTCTGCCCCAGCTCACCACCGTAATACATCTGCCCCAGCTCACCACTGTAATACTTCTGCCCCAGCTCACCACCGTAATACATCTGCCCCAGCTCACCACTGTAATACTTCTGCCCCAGCTCACCACCGTAATACATCTGCCCCAGCTCACCACCGTGATACATCTGCCCCAGCTCACCACCGTAATACTTCTGCCCCAGCTCACCACCGTAATACATCTGCCCCAGCTCACCACAGTGATACATCTGCCCCAGCTCACCACCGTAATACATCTGCCCCAGCTCACCACCGTGATACATCTGCCCCAGCTCACCACCGTGATACATCTGCCCCAGCTCACCACCGTGATACATCTGCCCCAGCTCACCACCGTGATACATCTGCCCCAGCTCACCACCGTAATACATCTGCCCCAGCTCACCACCGTGATACATCTGCCCCAGCTCACCACCGTGATACATCTGCCCCAGCTCACCACCGTAATACATCTGCCCCAGCTCACCACCGTGATACATCTGCCCCAGCTCACCACCGTGATACATCTGCCCCAGCTCACCACCGTGATACATCTGCCCCAGCTCACCACCGTGATACATCTGCCCCAGCTCACCACCGTAATACATCTGCCCCAGCTCACCACCGTGATACATCTGCCCCAGCTCACCACCGTGATACATCTGCCCCAGCTCACCACCGTAATACATCTGCCCCAGCTCACCACCGTAATACATCTGCCCCAGCTCACCACCGTGATACATCTGCCCCAGCTCACCACCGTGATACATCTGCCCCAGCTCACCACCGTGATACATCTGCCCCAGCTCACCACCATGATACATCTGCCCCAGCTCACCACCGTGATACATCTGCCCCAGCTCACCACCATGATACATCTGCCCCAGCTCACCACCGTAATACATCTGCCCCAGCTCACCACCGTGATACATCTGCCCCAGCTCACCACCGTGATACATCTGCCCCAGCTCACCACCATGATACATCTGCCCCAGCTCACCACCGTGATACATCTGCCCCAGCTCACCACCATGATACATCTGCCCCAGCTCACCACCGTGATACATCTGCCCCAGCTCACCACCATGATACATCTGCCCCAGCTCACCACCATGATACATCTGCCCCAGCTCACCACCGTAATACATCTGCCCCAGCTCACCACCGTGATACATCTGCCCCAGCTCACCACCATGATACATCTGCCCCAGCTCACCACCATGATACATCTGCCCCAGCTCACCACCATGATACAGTTGTTACCGTCATTCATACATTCATCCTGCAGTGAGTACTGCAGACAAACATAAGTATACATTGCAAAACTGGAAATGGTGCACATGAAAAATGGAATGACTGGGTCATTTTCTTTTCAGTGTGTCATCTTCCAAATGGAGAGATTTGTGCAGACAGGTGGGCGTGGCATTGTGGCAGCTCTTGCTGAAGAAACAGAACTTGAAGTCCCCGTCCGTCCATCCGTCCATACCTCCATCCTGCATACGTGCTGTAGATAATTCTTTCTTGAACATTACACTGGAAAACCACATTTGTAATAGCAAAGCAATATGGAGGGATGGAACGATCTGCTTATCTCAAGATATGATTCGATACGCAACATGAGGTTCACGATTCAATACAACCACGACACGTTCAGTGACAACTCGAACTGCAGAATTATGTTTATGTCTGAACTCTGAACGTAAAAATCTTTCTGGTCGTGATGTTGGTTTGCTAGACTGCAAAACTGCAATTTCAAAATGTCATTATAAAGTGCAAATGATATATTTTGGATGGAGAGCGTGTGAAAGTGAAAGTGTGATGGACAAGCATCACATTTGTGATTATCGCAATAACCCTCCAACAATTTGTGCACTATGAAGTCACTTTTAACAAGTAGATGAGAGGAAAAGATTCACTTTTTGCCTCATTCCCTTGCCCCCCTGGTTTTTGTAGGCAGTAGTATTTCCACAGTACCAGAATTTTGACTTAAATAAATACCAAGTTTGACATCTAAAAATTAAATACTACTTACACAGCAAACCTAACACAAGAAAAAACATCTAGTATTTTACCACATTCACTTGGACAGCTTTGTAGCAGCTTTTGCACCGGGGTTTTGATGTCAGTTTGATGTAACAGTTGGGTGTTTGTCTGTCAGCTCAATAATACAATATGTGAAATAGTTGCATTTTTGGCTCCTGGCTCCAGTTTTGATGAGCAGTTTAAGTGGACTGGCTTTCAGTTGGAGACATGGTGGAGCGGTGCCATGTTTTCAGCTGTTTGACTCTTGACTGCTGCAGTCTGCTGTCCAGAGCCAGACTGCATTAGTGATTCTAATCCTCCTCCTTTTCAAGGAGGATTTTGGTGTCATGTAGTAGCACTAATTACTGTGTCCGCCTCGTTTACATTCCCCCCAAACATTAAGCCATTTGTGCTGTAAGTAATTAGGTTTAAACATTAAGCCATTTGTGCTGTTAAGTAATTAGGTTTTTTCTTTGCCGGGACACAGATGTGTCGATAAAGTTTGCAAGGTGAGATGTTTGAGGGATGACTTCCTGTAACCCAGCAGAGCAGAACGTGACGCAACTGAACCAAATGGAATCTGATTGTTTTCTGTGCTCGATTCTCTCACTCTGTGGAAGTCACCGCACATTTAACACACACAATAACCACTACTGCCTGATGTAAACCAAAGTGCCCTTCTGGGACATGTATTAAATATGATTGATTGATTGATTTCATAAACGAGTTTATAGTAATAGTAAGTAATAGTAAGTTTAATATCATCTTCTCATGTAATCTCATTCAATGGTCATATGCTACAACAGGACATTTGAGTGGTTGGACTGCCCTCTAGTGGACAGAACGATACATAACAACAACATGCTGATGACTTTTTTATGCCTCCGCCGGCGATAGCCAGGCCGGAGGCATTATGGATCCGGGTTGTCCGTACGTCCGTCCGTACGTACGTCTGTACGTACGGACGGACGGACGTCCATACGTATGTCCGTCCGTACGATGATCGTTAACTAGAGCTGGGTATTGGTTCAAATTTCAAGAATCGATTCGATTCCGATTCACAAGGTTGCGAATCGATTAATTTCGATCGATTCAATATGTTTCAAAATGTGTTTTGAGCTGTACCCTGAATTACATGTCCAGTTATGTAACACAGGGGTTCCCAACCAGCCAAGTAGATACATGGGGAAAAAAGTTGCAGACCTGTTGTCGCACATTTAACACATATATTTACTCACCAGGTGGTGACAAAGGGTAAATAACAGCCTTTTCATCTGTCAATAAAGACACTTTCACAATTATGCACAGTGATTTGATTTCAGCCTATATAATTTCTAAAAGTAGATATTAATGATTAAACATTTCCATTCATGTAGCCTAGTATTTATGTTTTTGTTTAAACTACAAACATAAATAAACGTCAACTTGAAACTATGTTTCAACTACCACACACAGCATAATATTTTAGCCTGTTTATTAACACGTTCACTGCCAATGGCGAGTTGACTCGTCAAAAAAATTCCAACGGTTCACTGCCAATGACGAGTTGAGACGTCAAAAAAAAAAAAAAAAATTTGACGGTGCTATGTGGATCAATGCCCCCCACGTCTCCTATAAAATTATTGGAGCTACCGAACGTGTACAACCCATTCCACCGACCCACTAAGTGGCGACAGTGCTCTCCTGACTAGAGGAAGGCAAGCAAAAAGCAGTGTGATCAAGCCATTCTCATGAAAATGGATGGGCGCAAATGCTTTCGTTTTCGCGCTGATTGCTGGCGGTGCGGGATTGCAAATTTGCATAATAGATTACGGGTGGAACACACTTTGAAACACGCAGCATAAATATGACCAGAATCGCAAAAGCTTCATCAAAGCTCTCAACCAAAACTCCAAGTAACGAGCGAGTCCATCCAGACTTCCTCAAAGAGCGGCCGCGCAGACAGGCACAGCAGCAGCAAAGCAATGAGCCTGGTGAAGCGAGGTTTACAGCAGCAGCAGCAACGAGCTTGTGACACGGCCGCTGCAGCCAAGAAGACACACACGGAGGGAGGAGTTGGAAGCAGAGGGGGGTTTCCTGCTGTTATGGAGGAAATTACTGTTCAAAACTATTGTTTAGATGTCTGACGTCTTACTGATGCCAAAAATGAATGGTTAAAGTGACTGTTCTATCGAATTTCACAAAAAGCCGTTTATCTCAGAATAATTTTTCTGACGCTGAAACCATGCTGTATTCAACTGCTAATGCTTACATAACTACTAACTCTACAAACTAACTCTTTTAGACAGAGAAAGCACACATTCTATTAGTTCTTTTGAGATATTGTGTGTTCACAAAATCTTAGCAGAAAAGAATCCTCGGGTCTTGAAAGATGAGCCAGAATCTTCAAAAAAACCCTCTGGCAGAACCTACCTACAGTAAAAAAAAAACGGCTGGCAGTGAATGTGTTCAAAAAAAAAAAAAAATTATAAAAAAAAATCGATCTCTGGAATCGATAATCGAGGATTAAAATAAAAATCGGAGAATCGATTTTTTGAACCCAGCCCTATCGTTAACGCGATATCTGAGGAACGCCTTGACGGAATTTCAACAAATTTGCCTCAAACATCGACTTAGACTCAAGGATGATCTGATTAGATTTTGGTGGTCAAAGGTCAAGGTCACTGTGACCTCTCGAATGCCATTTTCAAGCTTGTTAACGCGATATCTCAGGAATGTCTTGATGGAATTTCTTCGAATTTGCCTCAAACGTCCACTTGGACTCAAGGATGAACTGATTACATTTTGGTGGTCAAAGTTCAAGGTCACTGTGACCTCACACACCCAATCTCCAAGCTCTGTAACCCAATATCTCAGGAGCGCCTTGATGGAATTTCTTCCAATTTGCGTCAAATGGCGATTTGGACTCAAGAATGAACTACGGTAATGGCAGAGCCATAAGTCCGCGTTGCGGTCGTTGTTTGCCATGTTAGTGAGTTCCCCATTTCGAAAAACCCTTATATAAGGAGTTTTAAGGCTGGAACCAAACCAACCTGTGACCCACTGAATCGTCAGTGAACATAAAACATTTGTTTGGAGCAAAAACAAAAAAATGACAATCGGGGGGGGGGGGGGGGGGGGCGCATCGAAAATTGGATTGAAAATGTGTCTATGGAGAAAATAAATTGGGAACTTACTTCCGGGGCAAAAAATGTCACATGACTGTCGAGCTCTATAAACCTATAGGTAAAATAAAAAAAATCTGAAAAAAATCAAATAATAATCAGAAAATCTGAAAAGTGGTCCTCATTTGTGAAGATCATCTTGCTGAACCCAAAGTTTGCAGTTTCATAAACTTTTGTTAACCACAGACCTTACTTATTTCAAACATTTAAACAAAATCCCATTGACTTTCACACATAGGAACCGGAAGTGCTAACATCCAGGTCTTACGGACTAATTCCTGCTGTACTCTATACTAGTACATTTTAGGCTTTCGACTGTCGCTCATATCCAGTGGCTGTGACAGGAGAATAAGCTCAGACTGCTTTTATCTTTTGATTGGCATGTTGAGGAGAAAGACGAGGACTGGAGCAGATTTCATTTGCCCTCATCAAGCCAGTGCAAGAAGCATTTCAAAATGAAGAAGTTCAACTTTCCACACAACAACTCTGGATCAATTTAACTTTCCACACAACAACTCTGGATCAATTTAACTTTCCACACAACAACTCTGGATCAATTTAACTTTCCACACAACAACTCTGGATCAATTTGACCTCAGTTGTGATCATAGGAATTTGACATCAAATGTGTACTTGAGGTCTTCTTTCTCTGTCTCTCCCTCACTCGTCGTAGTTTGACCTCCAAGGCTCCAACCTCATCATTCGCCTTCCTCAGTATTCTCCCAACAACAACATTATTGTAGCGCAGTCTGGGGGGGGAGGTTCAGTCTGGGGGGGTGGGGGGTGTGGCTGGTTCAGTCTGGGGGGGGGGGGGTTCAGTCTGGGGGGAGGTTCAGTCTGGGGGGGGGGGGTCAGTCTGGGGGGGCGGGGGTGGTCAGTCTGGGGGCAAGTTTTGCGTAGCCCTGATGCTTTGTGGTTGTCATTTAGCCTTTCATTCTGCCCTTGTTTTGGTTGTTGTCAGTTGTTTGATGCTTGTACCTGTCAGCTATTTGAGGAGAATATTGAGCAGCCAGAGTGGATGGACTGCAGAATATTTTTGCTGAAGCTGATAAAAGTGAATTTTAAATTTAATTTACATTTATGCTCCCTCCCTCTCTCTCTCTCTCTCTCCCTCCCTCTCTCTCTCCAGGTATTCAAGCTAAAGGCGGTGCAGTTGGCGGAGAAGCTGCTCCCTGCCTTCAACACCCCTACAGGCATCCCCTGGGCCATGGTCAACCTCAAGAGGTAAGTGACGGTGCCAGCCAAACCCTCTGCCGTGTGCAGGCCGAGCATATGAGCGTATGAATACAAAATGAGACGTGCCTCTCTGGGGAATTCCCACAATCGCAAATGACCGCAGACTGGAACAAACCGGAGTCAGACTGTGTGCGTGACTTGAGTGGCAGATAGCTTGTTATATGCATTGCTGGCGCGCCCGTGTGTGCCTGTGTGTGTGTGTGTGTGTGTGTGTTCATGTGCCTGCGTGTGCGTGTAACTATTCTCAGGGTGTTTGCAGATCCTTCAAAAGTCCTATAATATAAAATATTGAAATGTAAGGCATTAAAAAGTATTACAATATCCCAGATGCAAGAACGAACACACATGCGCGCACGCACACACAAACATCCCCTCCCCCCACACACACACACACACACACACACACACACACACACACACTTTGCAGGTAATGTCTACATGAGACCATTTTGCATGGATTTGCAGTCCACACTGCTCCTCCCTTCATTTGCAAAATGGAAGTGTGGACAGGTGGTAGGTGTAGATTGTGAAAACGATGCAAAGAAGCTACTTGTACAGTAGGTGGCGGTATGCACCTTCAGTATGCAAGTTGTTTGCGATCCGTCAATAAACCGAGAGAAGAAGTAGTTACATTACATTACATTACGTCATTTGGCAGACGCTTTTATCCAAAGCGACTTACAGTAACACACTTTTTGTCAGCAATAGAGCAATCAACTATGGAGCACAGTCTATGACAACTACAAATCCTGAAGGAACAGTGGTACGAGTTTTAGTTTAGGGATTTTTTTTTTTTTTTTTTTTTTTTTTTTTTTTTTTTTTTTTCTCTTTTTTTTTTTAATATTAAATAAAGAGAGAGAAAGAAGAGAGAGAAAGAAGTTAGATCAAGAGGGGCCCAGGTGGAGCCTGAAAAGGTGAGTCTTTAGTCTTTTCCGAAAGATCGGCAGTGATTCAGCGGTCCTGACCGAAGGTGGCAGCTCGTTCCACCATTGGGGTGCCAGGGAGGAGAAGAGTCGAGATCGGGATGAGCGACTTTTGAGCGCCCGTAGCGAAGGAGGAGCGAGGCGCCCTGCACTGGTAGAGGAGCGAAGGGAGCGGTGAGAGGTTTGGAACCTGACCATAGATTGCAGGTACAGGGGAGCTGACTGGTGTACTGCCCTGTAGGCCAGTACCAGTGTCTTGAATTTGATGCGAGCTGAGATGGGAAGCCAGTGGAGGTTCCGGAAGAGGGGAGTGACATGAGAGAATTTGGGTTGGTTGAATACCAGACGGGCAGCAGCGTTCTGAATGAGCTGAAGCGGTCGGATGTCGGTGGCAGGTAGGCCAGCCAGGAGCACGTTGCAGTAGTCCAGGCGAGGGACGATAAGTGACTGGACCAGGAGTTGAGTCGCTTCTCTTGTGAGGAAGGGACGGATTTTGCGGATGTTGTAGAGGGAGAACCTACAGGAGCGTGCTGTCGCAGCTATGTTGGCAGAGCAAGACAGCTGGTTGTCGAGGATCACCCCAAGGTTCTTAGCTGTTTGGGAGGGCAGTACAGTGGTGTTTTCGATGGAGATGGAGAGATCTGTGAGAGGACAGTCTTTCCCTGGGAGGAAGAGTAGCTCTGTCTTACCAAGGTTGAGCTTGAGGTGGTGGGCAGACATCCAGTCGCCAATGTCCTTGAGACATGCAGAGATGCGAGCCTCGATTTGAGTGTCGGAGGGGGGGAAGGAAAGGAAAAGTTGGGTGTCATCAGCATAGCAGTGATAAGAGAAGCCATGAGAAGAGATCACATAGGCAAGAGATCTGATATAGAGAAGAAAAAGTAAGGGGCCCAGGACTGAGCCCTGGGGGACACCAGTGGTAAGAGGGCAGGATCTGGAGACGGACCCTCTCCATAAGACCTGGTATGAGCGGTTCGAGAGATAGGAAGCAAACCAGGATAGTGCAGAACCTGAAATGCCGAGGTCAGACAGAGTGGAAAGAAGGATTTGGTGATTGACTGTATCGAAGGCAGCAGAGAGGTCAAGGAGGACAAGGACAGAGGAGAGGGATGAGGCCTTAGCAGTGTGAAGGGCCTCTGTGACAGCAAGAAGAGCTGTCTCAGTGGAGTGCGAAGCCTTGAAACCGGACTGCAGAGGGTCCAAGAGGTCATTCTGGGAGAGATAGAGAGAAAGTTGTTCGGACGCTGCTCGTTCAAGGGTTTTGGAAAGGAATGAGAGAAGAGAGACAGGTCTGTAGTTCTGAATAGCAGTAGGGTCAAGGGAGGGTTTCTTAAGCAGAGGCTTGACTCTTGCAGCCTTTAGATCAGGCGGAACAAGACCAGAGGACAGAGAGGAGTTTATGAAGGTAGTGAGGAAGGGAGATATGTCAGGTGAGATGGTTTGGAGGAGAGAGGAAGGGATGGGATCGAGGGGGCAGTAAGTGGCTCGGTTTGAGCTGATGAGTTTAAGCACCTCATCGGGAGAGAGGGGGGAGAAGGAAGGAAATCCAGGGACCGCGGGCCGAGGAGCAGGATTGGAGTTGGGAGTGTTAGTGAGGGTGCTTGGAGGATGGAAGGAGGAGCTGATGTCATCCACCTTTTTAGTAAAGAAGGTTACAAAATCGTCAGCAGAGAGGGAGGAGGGAGGGGGGGGGCGGGGGAGGGTTGAGGAGCGTAGAGAAGGTGGAGAACATTTTACTGGGGTTGGATGCAGAGGACTGGATTTCAGAGATGAAGAAGGAGGTTTTTGCTTTGGAGACAGCAGAGGTGAAGTTGGAGTGAATAAGATGGTAAGAAGAGAGGTCTTCAGGGTGGTGTGATTTTCTCCATTTTCTCTCAGCTGCCCGAAGCTCTGTTCGATGAGTTCGCAGAGTTTCGGTTAGCCAGGGAGCAGGGGGAGAGGATCGGGCAGGTTTAGTGGTGAGAGGGCAGAGAGAATCAAGAGCAGAGGAGAGAGAGGATAGAAGAGTGGTGGAAGCCTTGTCAGCGGATAGGAGAGCAAACTGCTCGGCTGAGGGAAGCAAGGAGAGGACGGTAGAAGAGAGGGAGTCAGGTGAGAGAGTTTTTAGGTGGCGTCGGGTGGTGATAGAGTGAGGGGGTGATGGGAGGGAGGAGGGGATGGGGATGGGAAGAGAGAAGGTGATAAAGTGGTGGTCAGATACAGGAAGAGGGGTCACAGTGAGGTTAAAGGTGGAGCAGGATCTGGTGAAGACCAGGTCAAGCACATTTCCTCCTTTGTGAGTAGGAGGAGATTGAGAGAGGTAGAGGTCAAAGGATGAGAAGAAGTTAAGGAAAGGGAGAGAATTTAAGGTTACTGGCTGGATGTTGAAATCACCCAGCAGGATGAGTGGAGTACCATCCTCAGGAACGAAAGAGAGAAGGGTGTCCAGCTCGTCCAGAAAGTCGCCTAGTGGACCAGGCGGGCGGTAGATTACCACAATGTTGAGTTTGATGGGTAGGGATACGGCAACTGCATGGGACTCAAAAGATGAGATAGACAGATGAGAGAGAGAGGTGACAGTGTAGGTCCATTTGGGGGAGATGAGGAGACCAGTGCCTCCACCACGGCCGGAGGGCCTGGGTGTGTGGGAAAAGGAGTACGCAGCAGAGAGGGCTGCAGGAGTAGCAGTGTTTTCTGGGATGATCCAGGTCTCTGTGAGAGCTAGGAAGTGGAGGGTTTGAGATAGAGCATGAGCCGAGATGGTCTCAGTTTTCTTAACCGCCGACTGACAGTTCCAGAGACCTCCGGCAATGGTAAAAGAAGTAGTTGTGCGTTTAGGGTAGGAAAGATTACCAGGGATACTACACCTGAAGCTGCCGTGTCTACGGCGTCTGTGGGTTGAAGCTACAACAGGGATGGGGAGAAAACACATAGTTAGGAAGAGGAGTAGTTATAATAAGAAGTGAGAATAAGAGAAGTAGAAAAAGCCTGTGCTCGGGCCTCCCTGCGACGGACTCCCGCAGAAAGACTCCCTCCGTCTTTGTTCCCGAGTCTTAGTGCCACGAGGGTTAGTGCCGCTTACAGCTGCCGCTGTAGACTGACTATGCTAAGATATACTACATCTACAGGGTTCTATGCCCCGCCCTCTGCAATCAGCCGATAGTTTCACAGCTCACCTGATCACCTGATCACACTCAGCTGTGATTGAATGGCCCACAATATAGGCAGATAGGAGTCTAGCACTACTTTTTTAAAACCACAAGCTAGTCAAAGTAAAAAACCAAACTAAAAACTCACCAGTAATTCTAGCAGGAATATTTAGCAGATAGACAAGTAACAGCACAGCAAAGTTGCTCAGTTGGACTCAAAATGTGTTCTAACTGAGACAAGCCAGCTGGATGCCGTTTTAAAGCCAGTTGATGTACTTTGTTTACAATCCGCCAGTAAGTCGACAGAAGAAGAACCATTGACTACACCTTTTCAACATGGATAACCATAACCGATTTCTGACCTTGTTGTTCATGATACGTTGCTTTGTGGCAGGCTAGACGGCCGGTGGCGTCTTGCTGCCTCTCGCTGTTAGGACTGAAGTACTACTACACATTGAGGCACGTGCACATGTAGCATGTGTTTTCAGGGGAGCTGTTATGGATGGAGCTCTTTTCTCTGAATGTGCTTAAACCCGCGTGTGGATAGAGATGTTCATGAAAACGTTCTAGTGAGGAATGAGGATGTAGCCTTATACCATAGCAGAAACCTAAGTAGAGAGGCTGCATGTCCTACAAATGTTGTAATGTATCCCCAACCTTTGCCACAGCATTTCCATCTCTTTCTATTCTTCTTCAATGTTTTTCTGCCTTTCAGTGTGTGTGTGTGTGTGTGTGTGTGTGTGTGTGTGTGTGTGTGTGTGTGTGTGTGTGTGTGTGCTCCTTTCTCTCCCTTCCACCGTTTGCCACTGATGTCTGCGTTATCTATTTATTATTGAGTCATTGAACGGAACAATGAAATGAAACAAATTTGCTTTATGAATTTACACGCTGCGTGGTCGCTAAGCACCCTGGCTCTCTCTGTTGTGTGTGTGTGTGTGTGTGTGTGTGTGTGTGTGTGTGTGTGTGTGTGTGTGTGTGTGTGTGTGTGTGTGAGAGTGTGTGTGTGAGAGTGTGTGTGTGAGAGTGTGTGTGTGTGTGTGCATGCGAGACCAGCGTGTCGTTGTTTGTGCGTTGGCAGCAGGATGTGTGTTGAACAAGAGAGGCCTGCCTCCTCTCAAGGTAACTAATCCTTCAGAGCAGATGTGTGTTGTGTCTTAATCTCCCCCTAGACAAATAAAGACACAAATAAAAGTGCACCAACACATGCTCATACACGCATGCAAACACACACACACACACACACACACACACACACACACACACACACACACACAACATTGATTACAGTCAATCTGTATCAACTGTCGGCACATTGTCCAGGGTGAGCATTTCGGCATTTTATGCGCAAAGCCATCTGGCAATTTTTTTAGGGCACAAGGCCACATAACAGGGCACAAAGGCCATTGCTCTATTGACATCGTGAAGGGCGATTTTTCAGAAATGTGTGTTAAAATGAGCCAATCACACATGCATTGCATTGGGCAGGCTACATTAACCTGAGACCATGATGCTTATCTTTAGCTCAGGAGGTAGAGCGAGGTAGAGCGGGTCGGCCAATGATGCAAGGGTTGGCGGTTCGATCCCCGCTCCCTCCCAGCTGCTGTCGTTGTGTCCTTGGGCAAGACACTTAACCCTCCTTGCTCCCGATGGTGTGTAGGCACCCTGCGTGGCAGCCTGCCGCCATCGGTGTATGAATGGGTGAATGTAGACTACCTACTGATTGTAAAGCGCTTTGGATAAAAGCGCTATATAAATGCAGGCCATTTACCAAAGCAACTGACAGTAGCAGGCTGGTAGCAGGGCACTGCCAAGGTGGCTTTAGGGATCTCCAGAGGGAAGGGCAACGGGGGCCATCGTCTCCATGTAATTCCTACCCTGGCATCATCTCCTGCTGGGTGAAGCAAGGCTCCATTATGTGATTGCAATCATGAGTGATTGTGAATCGTTCAACCTCTTGAAAAATCAGCTTTTATAGTCAGAACAGAACTTGAATGGATAGAACAGTCTCTCCCATTCAAATCAACGTTACAGGGCAGTCGGAGCAGCGGCAATTTGTATGTGAAGCATTGGACTAGCTTCTGTATAAAGCGTCTAATGGCAAGTCACTGAGATGAGAGCTTTTACAGCAAGCAACACAGCAGTGGAAACCTGGCATTGCAGCTGAATGGCGTTGTCACCCATGCCTCCACTAGGCGGAGCTCTTTCACAAGCTGGTCAAAAGTATAACCCTTAAAATTCCATAGTCACCATTTTATGGTGTGCCAGCCGAATGACCATAGCAAGCAGTGCGAGGACCGTTCTATCCAAGTCCTGTGTGTGCTCCAGAACAGCCCATAGTGTGCTAACAACCTGCACGCTGTTGGAAAGAAAATCCATCTTACCAGACAAGTTTGATTGGGAGTCTGTAAAACGCTGTGCAATTGGTTATAATGCAGCACAAAAGCATTTTTATCCCAGAGAGGTGGCCGGTCAATGGAAAACCATGCTGTGGCATAAAGCAGTGGTTCTCAAATGGGGGTCCGGGGACCCCCAGGGGTCCTTGAGGGGGTTCCAGGAGGTCCCCAGCCAAAAGGGGGGTAATTTATTTTCGCTATAATTCCATTCATAAGTAACACAATGACTATTTTGGTCATGGGTTTTATACACTTTCTGTAATAAAACATCTAAAAGCATCAATCTTATTATCATATGGGGGACCATGGGACAAAATCCTATCAAATGGGGGTCCGTGGTCTAATTTTGGTCAGTTTAGGGCTCCTTCATTTGAAAAAATTTGAGAACCACTGGTATAAAGCTTTTTCCTTGTTTTAGTCAAAATTCAAAATGCTAAATTCAGTTTAGTTAATCATTAGTTTTGCATCATAAATCACCAGATCGATAGAATGCGCGGAACCATATGGAGCCCATCTGTTTGGAAATCTGGGTGCTACAAATGTTTGTCAAAAACTCTTCCAGAAACAGAACATCAGGATTACCATTTGACTAGCCAGCTCCATCCAGCTTTCACACTCAGCCACCTGTGCCCACAAAGTGCCTCACCTTCCCATGTTCTTTGGACTTTAGTTACTCTTTAAGAGGCCAGGACTCCCTGGAAGTAGAGATCTTGTATCTCAATGGGACCTTCCTGGATAAATAAAGGACTTTGACTTTTGATGTTCCTTAATGAACCATCTCACTTTAAAAAGCTACAACACACGACTCACAAGTTCATAAAACCCCAACCACCTACCTCCCAACAATAAATAGTGTGCACGCGCACGCACACACACACACACACACACACACACAACCCACAAAAATACGGCGCGCCACGACCCGTCTCGCATCCTGCAGCAAGAGTTTCCGCATCCGGTCTATTTTTGCCGCGAGCAGCCAGGCATGAAGTCAGTACAAGTTGTGACCAGTGCAGAGCCAAACAGAACAAGGCGCGGCGCAAAACAGAGTGCTTCTGGTGTGAATGGTCAGGCTTCTGCTCGACGCTTCCGTGACGCGCTGCGACGGAGATGCTTCTGGTGTGTCCCCCGGCGTAAAATTTACAACGTCATTCTTTAGGGACTAGAACATGTATTCCATCCTGAGGCGTGCAGACACCAACCCTTTGAACATGGCTACCGGGTCCGTAGGACCCACACCCCTCACCTAAGGACAAATAAAATAAAATAAAAATTATAATGCTTAAGATAATTTTGTTGTTGTTGTTTAGTCTCCATCTTTGTTCATACACACACCTGTCAATCACACAGTGGGGGCGGAGCTTGGATTGTCTCTTGATGCAGTTTGAGTTTCTCTGTCTGTTCAGCCATGGTTGCTAAGGTATCACTGCTCATGATAACTAACTACCCGGCCGGTTCTCTACTCACTGACTTTCCAGCTCGCCCCCTGCTGGAGTAATGGTTGAGTCACTGGTATTAAAGGCGCTCTCAGTGATTTGCCCAGTTTGACTGGATTCTTAAGTTTTGTTTTTCAAACATCAGTGAGCAGTCCCCCTCCCATTGGATTGTGGATGCACACAGAGGACTGCCTCTTTGTGGAGTTGTGGAGTTTGTGGATCAGGGACTTCTGATTGGATAAAGTGGTTGGCTGACCCAGAAAATTTCTCTGCTGTTTACATGGAAAGAGAGGAATTGTGGCACTAATGCCATAGACCAGATACTCTATAATAGTGATTCCCTAACGCTATATAGAGCTGTGTTACACCTATTTTAACACAAAAACATTACTTACACCACCTTTATTCAACAAGCCTACTGTTTCATCCCCACCCATCCCCCCACCCCCCCCTTACAGTACTGTGCAAAAGTCTTCGGCACGCTAGCTTTTTTTATATAAAATGTATCTTTGATGTTTATATGTTTTCGGAATTGGTGTGTCAGACTGCTCTTTATAGTACATGTCTTTGATATGGATGGATAAACTTTTTGTTTTATGGATGTTTGCTTTTTACATGTGCCTACGACTTCTGTACAGTACTGTATATTGTGGTGGTTTTGTGCTATGGGACAGTATGAATCATACTTATTATCTTTGACATGTATAGTAACACTTATGTGTCTTTCCTCCTCTCTCTCTCTCTCTCCCAACTTCCCCCTTTTCCCACTTCTCACGCCAACTCTCGCTCACTCCCTCTCTTCCACCACTCCCTCCATTTGATCTTGTCTCATCTCCCTCACGTCCACCATCACTCCCATCACTCACTACCTTCCACAAATAAAACCAACCTTATCTCTCTCTCTCTCTCCCTCTCTCTCCCCTCTCTCTATGTTTCTCTGTCTCTCCATCTCTCCCTTTCTCCATCTCTCCTCATGTGTCTCTGTCTCTCCCATTTCTCTCCTCATTTCTCTCTCTCTCTCTCTCCCCCTCTCTCTCTCCAGTGGTGTTGGTCGTAATTGGGGTTGGGCGTCGGCAGGCAGCAGCATCCTGGCTGAGTTCGGGACTCTCCACATGGAGTTTGTCCACCTCACATATCTGACGGGGAACCCTGCCTACTACCAAAAGGTAGGTGTGCGTGTGCGTGTGTTTGTGCCTGTGCATGCGTGTGTGTGTGTGACACACATTCAAGGTCGGTCCCATTATAAAGGCAAAAAAAAAGCATAAAACATGAACTGTGAATTCTCAAAACAGTACAAAAGATACATTAAAGCTGATTTAATAGGATATTAGAGTCCTAAAAGTGGTGACTTTAACGTTTAAATGGAGTGACTAGCTTAAAGGATGAAGGAGTCGTTATAGTTCAAAGAGGGCATGGTTTGACATTGAACTGCTGTTTAAAATGAACAGCAGTTGCACTCAGAAGCTGTCGAAGCACTTTCTGTTTCTCTTTCTCGACTATAACGAGAACTAGGCAGGCAGAGCAGCAGGCTGGATAGTTTGCCAGGGAGACGCACACCTCTAGCCGCAAGCTTTCAACAGCGCTATGTGTGGCTACAGCTTGCAGGCCCATTAACATTGTGGAGGACGAGGGTCTGCATATTGTTTGAGCATGCATACCTTTGAGGTTATTCTGAAGAATATGCTGGACAGTATCTGTCATTGTTCCAATCATAATAAACACACGCATAAAGCAAGCATATTCATCTACTCCTATGTTGATAAGAGTAATAAAAACTTGAAAAATATTGGTTTACGGTAGGTTTAGAACAGATAAAAATTCTGCGATTAACTGTGATTAACTATGGGCAATCATGTGATTAATCATGTATATGTATATATATATATATATATATACATACAGTATATACATATATGCATACTGTATATATATATATGTATGCATACTGTATCTATATATCTGTTGATCGTTGTTGATGAATATTCCCTTGTTTCTGTCACATAAACCAGCAAAAAGATCATTTAAAGTGTTCTTGGGTTGTGGCCAATTTGGGCGTAAAACTGTTTATATTGATTTGTCAGATGATATTAGTCCATCAATATTTCAAAATTGTTGATGTTTGGGTTCTCAGAAATGTTACATTTTATTAGTGAAAGCCAACTTAGTTTGCAATATTGCCAAGAATCTGAACACAATGATATAATCACTTGAGTTTTCTTGCCAGCTATCCTTTCTATGATAATGAACTCCATTTATCTTGCACTCGTCTAAAAGCAGTTTCCAAAGTGCTTTACAACATGGTATAAAAAACAAATACGAGTATAGTGCATACCTCCGCCAACCTTTCTACAAAGTTTTGTGGTCTTATGTGAATCCATTTGGAAGCTAAGCGGCTTTTTGTGATTGGCCACGACCATTGCCACGCCCACATTTGGGCAGTGGGCATGGAAAATTAATCATTTCTAAGTTGGCCCATGACCTGCTTTTCTACCAAGTTTTGTACAAATCCGTTCAGAACTTTTAGAGATAACTCTGTTGGCGGAGATGAATATAATAAAAAGGAGATCAAAACTGGGAAACACATTCAAAAGAAAAGGTGGATTTAATTAACTAGGCAATAGGCATCTCGCGCACTACGCGCACCCGATTCCTAGGCTTGCCCTGCAGCTCTTATGACATCTATGGTATATATATCTATAGTATGACATACAGTACTGAAGTAGCCTGGTGTCAGACTGTTCACAAGGTGAGTTTCAGCTCCTAATGTCTAGTCTTTTGGTCTCAAGGTGATGCATATCCGGAAGCTGCTAGCCAAAATGGACCGTCCCAACGGGCTGTACCCAAACTACCTGAACCCCCGTACGGGCCGCTGGGGGCAACGTGAGTACATTTCCAAACAGCATATACAGTATGGATCTTATATTTTAGATTGTTTAAAGTAGCCGCCCTTTGATGGAAAGGCAAATGCTTTGGAAAGAACTTCATACATAGGATCAACTTCTTTATCTTTGTCGAAAAAAAACATTTCAAACATTTGAGCAGAAGTCTTTAGATCGGAATGGCTTTAAGAGGATGAGAAGCATAGACCGTCCAGTCAGGTATGTCCACTGTCCAGACTTGTGACTGGTACTTGACTTGGAGCTTTCTAGTCACTTTTCCACAGTGGTTCTGCTGTTTGTCTCTGGAAGTGAAATGGTTCCCTATTTGGCCCCCGGCACCAGTTTGTCAACCAGATGAGCTGAACTGGGATCCAGTTCAAAACATGGTGGACTGTTGACGCTGCATCCCCCACCCCCTCTATCCCAGCTGCTACGCTTCACAGTGAACTGTCTGTTTACTTCAGGCTTCCCTCTCTTTCTGCTATTCTAACTGCTTCAACTCCCACAGTTTACGCCCTTTGGAAGCAACGTTGAAATGGAATTTCAGCTTGCAGAACACATTTGATGATTGTTTGAACTGTTTATCAAATTCAGTGTTGATTTTGAGTTTTTCACAGTTATGACATAATACATTTGACATTTGTAGGCATTTAGCTGAAGCTCTTGTTCAGAGGGGACTTAACAGTGTGTGCAACACTAGAATAAGTTTAGAAATATTTGAGTTCAGGACAACCCTGACTACATAGTACTGTAACTCAAAATCAAGCTTTTTCTGTAGCAATTTAGAGAATGTCCAAGTTAAAGTCTCTCATTTGTATGTTGAAATGACGATGGTACGTCTGAAACTTGGGCTGCTGTGAAGACACATTGCTACTGTACATTCTGTACTTTGTAACAATGAGGATATATTTGTGTGCAGGATAACCCTGAGTACAGACTATAGTCCGATCATGCTTACTGTTGTGCATACTGTAGTCCCCACGCCCAGGACCATTCTGAGCCAGGAAAAACCCTGATTACAAGCAACTAATTGTAAGGAGTGCAAGAGTCCAAACTTGATTGTGAACTTACAGCAGAATGAGCATGTAACCATGTAAGACTGAAGCGCTGGGAGGAGAAATAAGACAGATCAAAGCTGAGGAGAGGGGTAGAATGGATCTTTTTTTAATGAGAACACATTGGAGTGAGTAGAGGAGGGAAGAGGGAACACACTGTTTTCCAATATATTGATTATCTTTGGGCGGCCCGCCCGGGGAAATCAACCGTTTCCCCCACGGGAGTTTTAGGCGCTGTGATGCACTCATCTAAAAGTCCATAATTAAAGCTGCTGAGGCACTGAAGCTGTTGATGAACCACACCCACCGCAATTCATTCATTCATGTCATATAGCAAAAGTGTTACAACATTTACAACTTAGATTGCGCCCTTTGAGTCGTCTTCCAAACATGTATTATTACCTCCGCCAAGGAGGTGATGTTTTTGGTGTGGTTTGTCTGTCTGTCTGTTTGTTTGTTAGCAGGCTTATTATGGTAAAAGTACTGGGCTGATTTTCATGAAACTTGGTGGAAGGGTGTAGCATGGGCCAAGGAAGAACCCATTACATTTTGGAGCGGATCTGATCCGACATACAACATTTGCACATCACAGCAGGCTGGACTATTGGCTTTGCCGGAGGTCTGCTCAGAGTGTACTTCTAGTTCTGAATATTTTACATCTTTCCTCCAAATTGCACTCTGAATGTTTGAGGTTTTCCTCCAAACATCTCCATGCTCATTCATGAGGGAATATCCAACATTAATTGTTGTGGCAACATTTCATTAAAGCTAGAAGAGATGACCGGCATGTAGAGGATAGATGTTTGTTATCTTAGCATTCAAACAGCATATTAAATTATTGTGGATATTAAAATATTCCTTCTGTGTGCCTGCCTTAGAAGTATTTTTTTTAATATAGTGTTCTAATGTTAACCTGTCAGTCAGATATGGCTAACTGCTTATCTCTGTCGTCGGATTTACATTCTCTTGCTTCAGTGAAAGGAAATTAAAGGATCAAATCAGTTTCAAATTGGATTTAGTCGTCTTGTTCTTATTTGTCCGGGGGCCCCGAGTCCCAATGGTAAGAGATTGCAGAGTTAAATCTGTAATATGTCGTAAAACGCCCAAGTAACGAGGGAACAGACAATCGAGGCAGAGGATAAGACAAAAACAGGTATCACTCACACACAAAAACAACAAAGAAACATCTGTGGTCTGTGTAGCCAGATGAAGCCTCTCTGTGTCTCCTTGTTTTACCTGTTTTACCTGTGCACAAAACAAATGTCAGTCATGGATGGATGTGTGCAGGAAGGATGGACAGATAGATCATGGAGGGGCGGGTTAATGGGTGGAGAGGTGTCTGGCAGGCAGGTGGGTGCAGCTGGAAGAGAGTACTTTGGGCCGACTGCAGGCGGAATAGATGGAGGGGCGGCTTGATGGATGGATGGATAGGTACATTAACAGATGGATAGTTAGCTGCCGAGCTGGACGGCTGGCAGGTGATGATGGATGCTGTGTGTATGTGAGAGAGAGAGAGAGAGAGAGAGAGAGTTTTTCTTCATGAGCCAATGCTGTGAGTCAGGGAGTGTGTGTGTGCATATATATACACACGTTTGTTTCAATGCACCAGGGTGTGTGTGAGAGAGTGAGAGAGAGTGTGTTTTTCTTCATGAGCCAATGCTGTGAGTCAGGGAGTGTGTGTGTGCATATATATACACACGTTTGTTTCAATGCACCTGTGTGTGTGTGTGTGTGTGTGTGTGAGAGAGAGAGAGAGAGAGAGAGCAGGTGCACACATTCCATAGTCCAATAGACGTTTCAACTCGACAACATAAATATTCTAAATGGATCCTGGTTTATTTCCTGTTGCAGTGTTTGCTAATACAATAGCTGACAGGAAATAAACTAGGGCTCAATTGTTCCCTAGCAACAGAATTCCAGTGAAACGGTTTCTAGCAACAGAATTCCAGTGAAACGGTTTCTAGCAACAGAATTCCAGTGAAACGGTTTCTAGCAACAGAATTCCAGTGAAACGGTTTCTAGGCGCTTGTGTGTGTTTGTGCATCTATGAATACCTGATACTTATTTTTTATCCAGTTTCTTCGCAGTTTCCCCTTATTTTCTTCCCAATTGCACTTGGCCAATTGCCATTGCTCCACCCCCTTTGCCGATGTGGGGAGAGTTGTCCACGAGCACACGCTTCCTCCGATACATGTGCAGTCGCCAGCCACTTCTTTTCACCTGACAGCGAGGAGTTTCACCGGCAGGATGTAGCACATGAGAGGATCACGCTATTCCTGACACTCCACCTCGTCGCCTTCACCGGCTCAGTTAATTACTGCAAGACAACACTGCTTTAATTAAAGCTCATAGATACTCCATGATCAACCTGAGCTACTGCAGCCCCCTCTACAGGAGAGAGAGGGGGGTGGAGATAGGTGATAGAGTGGAATGGAGGAGGGAGGGGCTGAAATTAAGGGAGGCTCGGGGCAAAACACCCTTGAAAGATGATAAATGCCCATGAAATTAAAAATGCCAAGATTAAAAGTCAATTAAAAACTCCCAAGATTGTTGGCCAGCTGCGACAGCACCTTTTGCAGGCAGCCTTTGCCACATTTCGACCACATAGCATCGCCTCTACTCTATTTTAGTAGTACCTGTTGGTTTTCCACTGCAAATAGTACCCGCTCAATGTGCCCACTGCCACACCTGGTCGCCATAGCGACGCCGCATGAAATTGCCGCGCTGTGTATACAAGGAGATAGCCTCAGAGGTTCCCTTTTATAGCAGCCCTACTTCTCCATACATGTACAATTAAAGCCCCTACATCAGGGATACTCAACTTGTTTTGCCCGGGGGCCACTTTCGTGAAATGATAGAAGGCCAGGGGCCAGTTAATAAACAAACAATATACATTTTTCTGTAGCGGATTGTAGGTGTCAGACGGAGTTTAGTCTGACAATGTTGTGCACACCGGATAGTTACTTAGGTTAAGTACATACCGGTACATAAGTGCCTGGGTAGCGAGCAGACGGCGGTATTTGACAATTTAGCAGCTAAATCATAGATTATTTAAAGATATTCCATATTCCAGACTGAAATGCTATAACAGAAGTGTGAGTATTGGCCAGAATGACATGAACATTTGGACACTTATTCAGCGGGTATCTTGCATGTTGCGTTCAGGTGCACTGTATTTTTTTTTTTTTGCAATTCCATCGCGGGCCACACAGGGGGCCAGTTGAGTATCACTGCCCTACATGGAACTTTTAACTGGTTGTGAATGACTTATGCACCTATATGACCTACCTTCAAAACCCAACTCAAATCCCACCTCTTCAAAACAGCCTACAATATCTGACTTCTACCTCTAACCACCATTCCATCTCTGCAATCTATTGATTTGTATTTGTTTTTGTTTGTATTTGTTATTTAGTTTTGTTTACTGTATTACTTTTCTATGTATTGTAAAGCGTCTTTGAGTTCCCCAGAAAAGCGCTATATAAAACCTATGTATTATTATTATTATTATTATGAGCAAATGAGACGTGAGACGTCAGTGAGAAGATTGGCTATTTCTATCCTAACCCCAACCAAGTTGTTTTACTTGCCTCAACTTAACCGGCACAGTGGCTCAGTGGCTCCCACCACACGTTAGGGGGCTGAACCCAGTCAATGGGCATGCCGGGCGGGGCGGCTCGGTATCCAGGAAGTCGCGGGAGGTGATGTCTGTGTTGGAGGAATGTGGCTTGGAGTTTAGTTTGGGGTTAAAATTAACATTGGGGTTAGGTTTATGCTAAGGGTTAGGGTTTGTTTTTTTTAGATTTTGTTGTTGTTGCTATTTTGCCTTTATTTGCTAGGACAGTATGTGCTAGACAGCAACAGGGAGGGAGAGAGGGGAGGACCTGTAGCAAATGACCGCTGGTAGGATTCAAACCTGGGTCAGCTGCGTGAAGGACTAAGCCTTAATGGTACGCGTTCTACCAGGTGAAACACTGGGACGCCCCGCTCAGGGTTAGGGTTTAACAGGGTGTCCACAGGGTCTTGAAAAGTATTAAAAGTTGCTAAGTCAATTTAGGGAAAATTAAAGCCATTAAAAAGTAATAAAAAGTCTTAATCACCATTTGATGAGGTATTAAATGTTGTAGCTGATTGTGTTAAATGGGCATATACCCTCTCATATTGATCGCAGACCCTTGAATTGAATCAAAATCATGTTGTGGCAGACTTTGTGATATCAGCAAATATCGTCGTCCAAAGAATCTATATTATATCATCGTATCGTGATGAAACTTGTGGTTTACACCCCTGTCGCTGATGTAATGAAAGGGGTGTTGTTGACGCCTTAATATATATTGCAAAGCTCTTAAAAAGTTCTTAAAAGGTACCGAATGTATTTAACTTGAGGACTCCTGCATATACCCTGGTTAGGGAATGGCTTAATTGAGTGGAAGGTCCTCACAAGTATAATAAGTAAACGTGTATGTGTGTGAGGCACTTGACATATTAGACACAGTTTTGATCCGCAGTAACAACAAAGCAGCACTGCAGTCCTGGCTCAAGGCGTTGTTGTGGTACAGCAGCCATTATCATTCACAGATCCACCAACCTGGAAAATTCCTGCCCGTTTCAAAGTCTCTTTTCAGGCCGTGTGTACAAGGCAACAAGGCCGTTTTTGCAGGAACATGATCGTCATTCACCCATATTTGTGAAAGCGTGTAACTAGCGCACAGTCGAAGAGAAACACACCGCCTCCTTTTTAGTCTCTTACAAATGACTGGACCATTATTTTAGACGGCGCTACCGGCATCCAGGAGAGGCCTAACGAGCTTCCTCACTCTAGATTCATGAGCGCTGCTACCAGGGCACGAAATGAACACCAGCCACCAGCCAAGAGAAGGTAAATCTGACTGTTTGGAAAGCTTGTCTACTGCATCAGCTGCTTAGGCAGGTAAACAGCCCTCATTTGGAGGCTTTTTATCTTCTGAAAAGTCTCATTGTTTGGGAAAATAGTGAAATTGATGCATTCTGCTGGCAGCGCGGAAAAATGAGCTTCCTAGTCATCATGTGTGTAGGTTTGTGTCGGGGGGGTGGGGGTGGGGTGAGAGGTGTGCGTGTGCATGCGTGTTTGTGAGAGAGGTGTATGTGTGTTTGCATCGGAGTGTGTGAAAATATATATTTTTAGCTGGCCATATGGTATGTGTGAAACGTGTAAAGGGAAAGCATAGCGGGGAAAGCTGTGTGTGTGTATCTCTCCTTGTGTGTCTCCATGTGTCTGTGTGTGTGTGTGTTCCCTCACAGCGGAGTGTGTAGGTGTGTGTATAGAATGGGTGTGTGTGTGTGTATATCCATGCGTCTGTGTGTGTTCCCTCACAGCGGAGTGTATAGTGTGTATCCATGTGTGTGTGTGTGTGTGTGTTCCCGTGTGTAGGTGTGTATAGAGTAGTTAAGGCAGACTAATGAGAAGCATGGGTGGGCTCCTCTGTCTTAATGAGAGCCCGCTGTGACTGACAGCTTCATTACCACACACACTCAGTACGTTTACATGACACATTAAAACATTTAATTATTGCGTTAGTCCCCCTAAAACCAGACTTTTGAAATACATGTATGTTAGCTCGACTGAAATCGAAGTTATAAAAGTCAGACTAACACACCCAGATAATGCGATTGGGAGTCGATTTACTCCTGCATGTATACAGGGCAGTCGGACTGGAACTGGACGAGGCGATCAGCGCATGCGCTAAAGTTCTTTGACACGTTCTTTGTGTTACGGGACCATCCCTGCGTTTGAACGGTTTATCGGCAGTCTCTCTCTCCACATAAACACAACCTCACTATCTACCTTTCTATGTTGTTGTTGCTGTCCATTTCTCACGTTTCTGTGGTAACCCTTTGCTGTCCAAGGAATGGGAAATGATGGGTGTGTCCTCTCTCTCTCTCTCTCTCCATTGTGCCACAGCGGTTGGTGAATGAAAGCAATCACCAGCCACTCTCCCTCATTTGCCACCCAACTCCACTTTGAGAACAGAATAGGTCTTGTGTTTTTTCCTGGCACAGAAGCCGGTGAGAGGTAGACGGACTGACCGTCTGGAGATAAGGTTCCACCAGCAGCCGCTGGGTGTCTGCTGCTAATCCCCCCCCCCCCCTCCTGTGAACTGTATTGAGCCGTTTTCACACATGCCTACAGGAAAATTGCCTGTAAATCAAAATCGGCCATTTCCCGGAATTTCCCTTCACACCTGAGGGCTCACATGTGTGAATATAGCAGTCAAATTACCTGTATTTGAGGGGGGTCGGGGGGAGGGGCACTGCAGAGCGGGTGGGGAGTGACGTGTGCACTTGGATGGGGAATTTTGGGGGTCGGCAAAACTCCGATGGTGAAATAAGTTCGCTTGTCACACAATAAATCACACTCGTTTGACTTAAGAGGGCATGTATGTTGTATCCTTCACATTCGCTAACCAGTCTTTGAACTGAAATATTTGAAGACGTTGGGATCCCTGTCTGAGAGAAATAGCCTGGCTGGTTCGATGTTTATCCGTTCACCTGCGTCGCGTTGAAGCACTTTTTACAGACTGGCTTTGTTTGATGTGTCCAGGAGCTTGCCTTCGCTGTCAGCAACGTAAGCAAAATACTTCCACATTTCGCTTCGTGCATTTGCTTTCTCTACATACAAGCGTTGGGCGGCTGTGTTTACGCTGGCTTGACGCTGCCTGGATACTACTCTGCACTGCAGCCCACCTGACTGCAGCGCATGCCTGCTCGCATTGCATTTCCTTGTCGAACTCCGACGTTAAACGTTTGCTCGTCACAAAATAACACTCGTTCTGGGAATGTAGCCTAATGATGTTATCTATCACATCCGCTAACCTGTTGCTCGTTGAACAAGTCAGCATTTATCAGCTCAGCTGCTATTGTTTCATGTTAATTTTGGATGATTTAATTTAGAATAAGATTTAGCAGGCATGGGGAGGAGGACGTAGGGCAGAGGAGACGAGAAGATAATTTCGCCAGTTTGCTTTGATGTGCGCGAATGATTAGATGATGCACGCTGGAAGTGAACGTTAAGCAACGTGTGTACACCTCGCCCATGAGAGAAGGACCGGCAAATGACTTGACACGTTTCACACTTGAGTCGCTCTGCCAGCATACCGGTCCTGTCACTACCGAGGAGCTGGTAAAAGATCAGCGATCGCGGGGGCGCGCTTGTGCCGGAAAACAATTTCACACATGAAAGGCATAGACCACTTTCTGGTCATTTCCCGGTATAAAGCGCATGTGTGAAAAAACGGCTTTGATGATAGAAGACTCTGGAAAGTGGCAACTAAAGCTGCTCTGACCCTAGCTGTTCTGTGTCTGAGCATATTGTCTCGTGCGTTGCATAGAAATGGATTCTTCTGTCACACACGATGACACGCAGTTTAATTCAGTTAATTAGTATTACCTTAGCAGCCCCGTGTGCTGTGTGTCTGTGTCTGTGTCTGTGTGTTCCTTTGTGTCTTTGCTCCTGTGTGTGTTTGAAGCTGACCTTCTCTTTGATTGACATGACCCAGATCCTTTTGATTGGCAGGCAGGTGATGGAGCAGAGAGAGCGAGGCGGGCGGGAGGTGATCGAGAAATTATACAAGAAAAGATGACATGAAACCGCACCGGGCACCGATTTGTTATTTTCCTATTTACATTTACAATACATTTACATGTATTGTGTGAAAGGGCGACTGGCGCTGTGGGCGGCGTGTCACATCTTTCCTTGTCATCGCAATTTCTTGCTGCCTTGTTATTTCTGTTGTGCGTTTGAGGCCGTGTTTGACACAGGTGGGCTTGTTTTGACGTTTCAGACATGTCACCTTAAATACCTTTTACCTTAAATAACCAAGAGATCCGGAAGAGAGTGATATAGAGTGGCAAAAACAGACTTGAGTGATAATCGAAAGACACAGAGAGATGATAAGCACGGTTATTTTGATCAATACTGAGATCAGGATTATTTAACAGGATTACTCTTTGACTTTGGGAACATCATGGATTTCCTTGAACAGTCTTCTTCCTAGGAAGGTTTAAAAATAAACCGACAAACACGCTGGCTTTCTGTTCTCGACTCGAGCTGAAAATACAACGCATCACAGCTAGGGATGGGCATTTCTAGCAAAAACACTATTCGAAATTCGCTGGCCAAAGTCGACTTTTAATCGAAATTCGAAAAAAAAAAAAATGTAATTTTTTTTTTTTTTTTTTGTGAGTGAAATATTGCATTGTCTAGTATAGTCGAATCGCTTGGTTTGAGCAAGTAAAACAATTTTTATAAGCATTTTAAGCAAGGTTTATGGAAAAATGAATGGTGGATGAAATCCCATGAAGAGGGAGAGGTTGCTTATAAAAATTGTTTTACTTGCTCAAACCAAGCGATTCGACTATACTTAGAATCAGGGAAGACAATGCAACATTTCACTCACAAAAAAAATAAACGAATTTCGAATTTCAATAATAAAAGTCGACCTTGATAATAACGATTATTCGGAAATTCGATGCCCATCCCTAATCACAGCATGTTTGGGCTGTGGAGGAGGGGTGGAGCACACCACTGCGAGGGAAAGGGGTGCGCTGGATTTACAAAAGTGAGCAACATTGCTAAACGATTTATCTGGATTTTCGATTTTCTTGTTTTCATGTTCTTGGGAAGCCAAAATTCTGATCAAGATTAATATTCTATTAATAGACTACTTGCACAACTCCACTACTTCCTGAAATGAGTAGGGCATCTTGGTTTCCTGTCCTACACTATTGGATGAACTGATTAATGTCAGGTGTGCCTGATCACTGTTGTTGTGACTGCAGCAGTCAGGCACACCTGACATTAATCCGTTCATCCAATAGTGTAGGACAGGAAACCAAGATGCCCTACTCATTTCAGGAAGTAGTGGAGTTGTGCAAGTAGTCTATTGTGCAACCCTAGCGTGACGGCGGCCAGGACAGATACTGGGGAAATGACGCGTAACGCACTGCCTTTGTGACCTTTACGTGTACGCAGACATCAGTCTTCTCGTCTGGTCTTTGTAAAGAGCAGCTCCAGGGTTTCTCTGCAGTGCAGGTCGGGAAATGGTTAAGGGATAATGTGTCCTCACTGCAAAATGAAACCCTTCAGGTCGATCGATTTTGCGATAGCGAGCCGCTCACTGTACATGAACCCTCTTCTTACATGGCTGCTTACCAAAGACATTAATCATTTGACACAAAATATTGATTTAAATTTCAAGCGATTAAGTAATTTATGAACTTCCACCACAAACGTAGTTCAGCAGGGCTGTAACCTTAGAAATGTATTTAGATAGTATTCATGGCTACACTGTAGAAGAGCTAGAACTATTAGAAACATCTGTAGCTAGCATCCATGGCTACAGTGTAGCACAACTGTAACCATACAAACAAAAACAAATCCAGCAACATTATTGTTCAGGTTGTAACCAACCATCAAGAAGAGTTTCAAGCTCTCTGAATAAATGAAAAGTAATACTGTAGTCATGTTTCTACTAACCTAGCTAAGTGTTTGTCTGAAGCACTGACCTGTTTTTGGCACAAGAGCCGTGTTCGGAATGGTTCACTCATTCACTCACTCACTATTCTCCATGTAGTGTTTATCATATAGTGAACTATATGGGGAACAATCAAATGAGTTTCGGACACTTACCTCACTCTTCTTCTCCTTTGCTAAACATGTCCACATTGCATCCATGTTCAACCGCTTATCCGGGGTCGGGTCACGGTGGTAGCAGTTCCAGCAGGGAACCCCAAACTTCCCTTTCCCCGGCCACATTAGCCATCTCTGACTGGAGGATCCTAAGGCGTTCCCAAGCCAGCGTGGAGATATAATGTCTCCACCTAGCCCTCGGTCTGCCATGTGGTCTCCTCCACCTGGCAGCCAGCATCTGCAATCAGGTCCATGTAAAAAGCATTTAACACTGAAACGTGACTATGGAACTATAAAATAAATTATTTTTGGATACCCGACCCAGCGAAAACCACATGGGTTAATTTTGTTAATGTATCCCGAGTATGAAGCAACCCAATCGCCAGAATAAAATGTAAAAAAACAAACAGAATATGTACAATGTTTAGAAAAAGAAGGTTGCGCTCCAACAATGGGTTTCTCAGTGGAGTGCCAAACCCAAAATCCAAAATATGTTCAAAAAAGGCTGAAAGGGTAGCACATCTCAGTTTTCAAAGTCAAGGAGGACAAAATACTCACATTTCACTTGATTTATTGGCTCACATCAATCATGTTTTCCAGTGACTATGAGCAAACCAGTAAACTAATAAAATAGTATGTTATCAATCATTTAATTAATTTCTGGTAATATGCAATATGATGACAAAATAGTGTATCTATGAGAATCTGCAGACTTGAATCAATCTGTTTGAACCAGAAATAGCTTTATTATCACAGTTTGGCAAAATGATGACGTAATGACTCCGTTTTGAAGGGCAAGGGGCAAAGCGAGGGGCACTCAAAAACGAGGGCGAGGGGTAAAAATAAGATTTGGGATTGGGCCTTGACAGCTAGCAGCAATGCCAGCCAAAAACAGCTGATACCATCGGAACGGTATGCCGGAAAATATTACTCGTTTTGGAACCGTGACTTTTTCAAACCATCAACTCGGGCCATGCCAACACCAGAATGCCTCCATGGTCTCGAAAAGTTTGGAATTACAGCAAAGTCGGGAAAGTCTGGATATTTCTTTCAGTGCTGATGCACACATCTAGCAACAGCCTCTCTGTCATTGACATATGATAATCTTCTGCATACTTGACAGTCATATTGCCCAGCCGCTGACAGCATCCATCATATTGTGTACGCACGCCAACATCTTCAAATCCAGTAAAAAAAAGTAGGGAAGGAAAAAGGAAAAATAGGTCAGTGCAGTACCTCTACTCAGCCTCAGGGCCGGTTGCACCAACTGGTCTTAACTATGCCTGGTCGTAACTCCTATGTCAGTCTTAGTTAAGACCAGTCTTTAGAGTGGAGTTACGCCTGTTGCACCAACAGGGCTTACGTCTGGTCTTAACTATGCCGGTCGTAGCGATGCGTGTCCATGTGAAAGCATGGGAATGCCCACTGGAATGCAGCACGCGACCTGTTTAGAAGAGTGTGCTGACGTCAAATGACGCTCCACTGATGGGTAATCGGCTGTAATAGTGTGGCTAATGTTAGCGGCTAACTGTTACTTGTCATTACTTTACATGGCAGTAAAACGCCACTGAATGACCAAATTGATTTAACTTTTAACCATTTCGATTTCCACTTTCCATACGGACCCCCAGCATTGGTTAGTTGTTTATAACGTGACTATATTTATAACGTTTATAACATACTGCGGTTTCCAGTTTATAACTCGGGTCTGAATACAGCCAGAGTGCTGAGGGGTTGTAGCTATAGCGCAACACACAGGTGAAAACCATCTATACTGCACCCATGACTGCACCTTACGCCTGCTCTGGACTAGGCGTAATATTTACGAGCGGTCTTAGTGAGAAAAAGGCTTGGTTGGTGCAACCGGCGTAGCTGTTGGGTCGTAAAGTTACGACCGACTTAGCTTAAGACCAGTCGTAAGACCAGTTGGTGCAACCCTACTCCACAGAACAGGCTGGACACTGAGAGGAGACTTGGGGTCAGAGCCGATAATGAACTTTAGGTTTGTAAATCCTTTTCGTTGGCTGGAGAACTGTGGGATTTACAAATGTTGCCAATGGACAGAGGTTGATGTCGTCCCCTGATTCTAACTGGGTGTGCGTGCCAAATTTCCAGGTATATCTTCATTGTGTACTAGTGGCCAAGGAGGTTCTATATAACTGGAGGCTGAACTGAAAAACAGCCGCCCATTCATTTGAATGTAAGCATGAAGCATTTTGAAGGGCTTCTTCTTCCTGGTCTTACTTCCGTGATGTGCAGCCGAAGGTCATGTGACATGTCTGCTTGCGTTGACGAGTGAGCCCAGGCCCAGAGTTATAATGGCCAGAGCCCTAGAGAGAGGGGGGAGCTGCAGAAAACGCCTCTCGGTGGATTCTGGAAGAAAATTGGCTCAAAGAGTTTTACAGCTGTTGCTTTCTCCATGTAACTGGATGGGAAAAACAGTTTATGTTCTGCAGGGCGTCACGTGACTTGCAATACCGAGCTTGGCCACCATATTAAATTTGCTACACGGCCCAGAGCTGTTCCTGGAGGCTTAGCAGTGGCTCAGAGTGGTGGATGTGTTTTACAGTAGGAGAATAAACGCTGCAGGTACATAGGGATTCAGTGTCACTCCACTACTAATGCATTACTCTGTGTGGGAACAGAAGGATCCACTTTCACTCGCCCCCCCCCCCCTGCCCCCCCCCCCCCCCTCTCTCTCTCTCTCTCTCTCTCTGTTGAAAGGGATGGGAGCTTCTTGCCTTTGGGGAGAGCACACGTAGATTTATTTCTGAAATGATCACATTCATGAGTGTTTGAGGGCAGCTTGTGTGGGCTGGTGGCACTGTAGATAACGTGCTCTGTTACTGTTATTTATTTGTGTGCGTTAGTGTGTGTGCACAAACATGTAGGCGGAGGATGTGAGAGTTTTGCAGGTGTTATTTATTACTCTTTTAATGTGAAATGTTTTAGAGATTATCAATTAAAACCTCTCCCTCTCAGTGTGCAGGGGTATGGGCATGTTTATTTGTGCTTTAGAACGTAACCATTGTGAACATAAATAAATAAATGTATTACTCTGATTCACCGGCTTTCACACCAGGTGGGAAATTTTAGTTTTTTAGTTTTGTTCTTTTGTACTTTTGTGTCCATGCCACAGTGGCTGCTTGATTAACAGACCACTTTCTCTATTCTATCAGCCAAACTAAAGTTTGGACTACAAAGTGTGGTTACAGTATATGGTGGTTGGTTACCTGCCACACACAGTGGCAGGCTGAGCACACACATACTGTAGCACCCACAGAGAAAATAAATGAGCACTGGGCTCTCGGGGCTAGCAATATGTTTTCCCACCCTGCCAGGAGCTGACCTTAGCCGTGTTGAAGAAGGCCTTTACTCAGCACGGTGCAGTCATCTTTCATTAAGTTTCATTTAGTTGCATCTATGAAACTACATGTTGGTATTGACAGCTGGAACAAAAGATGTGAATGGGAGCTGCAGTCAGACCGCCAGAAATTGCAGATTACCTTCAAGAAGATTACACTTTCCACAAACGCTGACCAGTTGATGTCACCTTTGTCTGGTTAGGCAGCTATTAGAGGATCGCAAACACCTTCTGTTTGCCAGCCAACCAGAACCAGGAACGGAAACTTTTTAGTCCGTCCGTCCCATGTTCGTTAACGCGATATCTGAGGAACGCCTTGATGGAATTTCATCAAATTGGCCTCAAATGTCGACTTGCACGCAAGGATGAACTGATTCGATTTTGGTGATCATAGGTCAAAGGTCAAGGACGCTGACCTCTCGAACGCCTTTTTCAAGCTCGTTAATGGCCTAATGGACTGCATTTATATAGCGCTTTTATCCAAAGCGCTTTACAATGTGCCTACATTCACCCATTCACACACCGAAGGCGGCAAGCTGCCATGCAGGGTGCTAGCACAGCCATCGGGAGCAATTTGGGGTTCAGTGTCTTGCCCAGGGACACTTCGACATACAGACTGGAGGAGCTGGGAATCGAACCACCGACCTTCTGGTTAATGGATGACTCTACCTCCTGAGTCACAGCTGCCCCTAACGTTAACGTGATATCTCAGGAACGCCTTGATGGAATTTCTTTGAAATTGACTTAAACGTGATATCTCAGGAACGCCTTGATGGAATTTCTTTGAAATTGACTTAAACGTCCACTTGGACTCAAGGATGAACTGATTAGATCTTGGTGGTCAAAGGTCAAAGTAAAAGGGCACTGTGACCTCACGACCGCTCGTTTCATGCTCATTAATGCAATATCTCAGGAACGCCTTTACAGAATTGCATCAAATTTTCCTCAAACCTCTACTTGGACCCAAGGATGAACTGCTTAGATTTTGGTGGTTAAAGGTCAAAGTTCCAGTTCACTGTGACCTCACGAACCCCATTTCCAAGCTCTAACGCGATATCTCAGGAATGCCTTTACGCCATATCTCAGTAACACCTTGATGGAATTTCTTCACATTTGGCTCAAACGTCAAAATCTGGACAGACATGGATGTCGACTGCTCACTTGTTGGCGGAGGCATATATCCGCGGTGCGGTCGTTCTAGTTTTGTCCAAAATGGACAAGGAACTTTAGCTATTTTACAAGCCAAATAATATTTGGCTTATGATGTTTAGTAGAAAAGAGCCACCAGATGAGGTTTGCTGTTCTGACAAAGTAGAAAAAATACAAGCCTAAGTCAAAGTTTCCCAGTTCCTGGTGCTCATTCCACCTTGGATGGAATAGTATGACTATGAATACTGTGCAGTTGAGTAATGAATGAAAAAACCTCCAGTCTTCCCCCACCCCCGTTTTCCAATCTTATTTTTTATAGCACTCTACTTTGAAGAAACTTTCCACTCGGTACACATCATGCATTGTTAACGGCTAATAAAAGCCAAAACACCCTAGAGAACATTGCTGATGGGATGTGAACACCCACACATTTTATTTTATTTATTTTGTCTATAGTCAAACACACCTAGGAAGCATCTATTAGTGCAAAATGTCAGTCTTTTGGAGCCTATAAAACTTTAGATGACACCTCCTCTCCCTACAGCAACAACTGCCATTAGAATTTGAGTATGCCATTATTATTTGAGTAGTGTCTCTTTGCTTTGGCTCACTAACAGACTTGTATTTTATTCCACTAAATGAAGGTATTTAGTATTTACACATAATCTTAGAATATTGTCGGGTCAAAGGTGATTTCAGAACAAAACAATATACGTTTTCTCCACATACATACAAACTCATGCACCCAGCGTGTGTCTGCGTGCATACACACACATACTGCCCTCTATTGTGTCTGTGCATGCACACACACACACACACACACACACACACACTAGGGGTGTCAAAAATAATCGATTATACGATGCATCGCGATGCGGACGTGCACGATTCTGCATCGATTAACAAATATCAAAAATCGATTATTAAAAAAAAAAAAAAAAAAATATATAATCAAATAAAATAGAATGTAAGTACATGCAGTTGTTTATTTTAATTATGGATCATAATACAATGCAATTCCAAATGCACTTTTATTTTAAAAGTAGCCACACAGTGAGAAAAAAGAAAGTGAGAAAAAATAAATCATGTATTGCGGAAAAAGTGATGCATCGATTTAAGATGCATCGCGATGCATCGTGATGCATCGTTTAATCGAATCGAATCGAATCGTTGACAGATGAATCGTAATCGAATCGAATCGGGAGGCCAGTGAAGATTCACAGCCCTAACACACACACACACACACACACACACTGCCCTCTGTAGTGTCTGTGCATGCACATATACACACACATACTGCCCTCTGTAGTGTCTGTGCATGCACATACACACACATACTGCCCTCTGTAGTGTCTGTGCATGCACATACACACACACTGCCCTCTGTAGTGTCTGTGCATGTACATACACACATACTGCCCTCTGTAGTGTCTGTGCATGTACATACACACATACTGCCCTCTGTAGTGTCTGTGCATGTACATACACACATACTGCCCTCTGTAGTGTCTGTGCATGCACATACACACATACTGCCCTCTGTAGTGTCTGTGCATGCACATACACACACACTACCCTCTGTAGTGTCTGTGCATGTACATACACACATACTGCCCTCTGTAGTGTCTGTGCATGTACATACACACATACTGCCCTCTGTAGTGTCTGTGCATGTACATACACACATACTGCCCTCTGTAGTGTCTGTGCATGCACATACACACACATACTGCCCTCTGTAGTGTCTGTGCATGCACATACACACATACTGCCCTCTGTAGTGTCTGTGCATGCACATACACACACATACTGCCCTGTAGTGTCTGTGCATGCACATACACACATACTGCCCTGTAGTGTCTGTGCATGCACATACACACACATACTGCCCTGTAGTGTCTGTGCATGCACATACACACATACTGCCCTGTAGTGTCTGTGCATGCACATACACACATACTGCCCTCTGTAGTGTCTGTGCATGCACATACACACACATACTGCCCTGTAGTGTCTGTGCATGCACATACACACATACTGCCCTGTAGTGTCTGTGCATGCACATACACACATACTGCCCTGTAGTGTCTGTGCATGCACATACACACACATACCGCCCTCTGTAGTGTCTGTGCATGCACATACACACATACTGCCCTCTGTAGTGTCTGTGCATGCACATACACACACATACTGCCCTGTAGTGTCTGTGCATGCACATACACACACATACTGCCCTCTGTAGTGTCTGTGCATGCACATACACACATACTGCCCTCTGTCGTGTCTGTGCATGCACATACACACACATACTGCCCTCTGTCGTGTCTGTGCATGCACATACACACACATACTGCCCTGTAGTGTCTGTGCATGCACATACACACATACTGCCCTCTGTAGTGTCTGTGCATGCACATACACACATACTGCCCTCTGGAGTGTCTCCCAAGGTTGTTTGTGAGGTTTGCTTGTGATAGCAAATTATTGATTGAGTGCTTATTGATTGATTGCTTATGAACTATGGTCCTTCTAAGATGTATTTTGTGAACTATGTTCTTCATCATTGCAGAATATTGCTGTACAGGGATAACATGTATCTTGCTTTGAGGGAATAGACTAGATTGTTATGTCTCGTGAACATCAGATTAACTATTGACGTCATGGAAATATACTGAGTTGGAGAGAGGTTGAATGAAGTGGAAAAGTACTGCCCTCCAGGGTGGTGGGCGGGTGTCATGGTTTCAGTATATGATGTGTTGTAAACGATGATTCGGGGCTCCTGTCTGACAACGTGGTCGGGGAGACCTCTGTGCACAGATGTTAATTGTAGAATAAAAACCTCCTAAAAACACTTGAAACGGATATCTCATTATTGATGGATCAGCAGGGCATTTCAGCAATTTTTCCATCACATGCTCTCTTTGTGACGAAAGATGAATAATTCATAATTCAGAGCTGTCTCTGTCCCTCTGTTTAGCTAAAGGCTTGTCAATCCCACACAGCTGTTTGCAGGGAAAACAAAGAGTCTCGTCAGCTCAGACACAAAGTAATCACTCTAATATTGAGTAGAATTGAACATATAATTTAGTTAAAAATTAGACGAGCGTTTCAGCCCTTAAAGGGAAACCGGCAAATTACGATCAATAAACTACAAGATTTGAAGTAATTGAGGACTGTGTTGAGACGAGACACACTTAATTTGTCCCAGTGAAGCTCAGGTGCCTGCCTGGGTGCATCACAGCAAAGGCAGACAAGCACACAGGCACGCAGCTATAAATAAACACTAACCACACAGGCAGGCAGCTATAAATAAACACTAACCACACAGGCACGCAGCTATAAATAAACACTAACCACACAGGCACGCAGCTATAAATAAACACTAACCACACAGGCACGCAGCTATAAATAAACACTAACCACACAGGCACGCAGCTATAAATAAACACTAACCACATAGGCACGCAGCTATAAATAAACACTAACCACACAGGCACGCAGCTATAAATAAACACTAACCACACAGGCAGGCAGCTATAAATAAACACTAACCACACAGGCACGCAGCTATAAATAAACACTAACCACACAGGCATGCAGCTATAAATAAACACTAACCACACAGGCACGCAGCTATAAATAAACACTAACAACACAGGCACGCAGCTATAAATAAACACTAACCACACAGGCACGCAGCTATAAATAAACACTAACCACACAGGCACGCAGCTATAAATAAACACTAACCACACAGGCAGGCAGCTATAAATAAACACTAACCACACAGGCACGCAGCTATAAATAAACACTAACCACTGACTGTAATGCTTTCTAACCCGAGACCGCCAATCACCATTTCGTTTTTTTAAATGTTGCTCTCCTAACCAGATTTTCTAGATCAGGATGCTAAATGGTAAATGGACTGCATTTATATAGCACTTTTATCCAAAGCGCTTTACAATGTGCCTGCATTCACCCATCCAGTTCAGGTTCAGTGTCTTGCCCAAGGACACTTCGAGATGCGGACTGGAGGAGCCGGGGATCAAACCACCAACCTTCTGATTAGTGGACGACCCGCTCTACCTCCTGAGCCACAGCCGCCCCTACTAATGGCCCAATTCCACCGCAGGTAGTAGCGCGGTCCCGCTCCGCTCGACTCGATAAATGGTCTCATTCCACCGGTAAAAACTGGCCCAGCCCGGTTTGATTTGGGGCTGTGTCGTGCTACTTTTCGTCCCTGCCTCGTCGGGGTTCTATTCTGCGAACCCGGGTTCATACGGTGATGTGAAAACATTGTAGACGACTGATTGGCCAGGCAGAATCGTGTTTACTCTGTCTATCCTACTGACTGTCAATGCAGCGCTGCATACCAGTTTAGTGGGGGCTTACCTTCTCTTCTGTTATGCTTTTCCATCAGTCTTTTGTGTTGCTGCCTTCGCCTCTGGTGAAATAAAATCGTGGCGGTGGTTTCAATTGTCCAAAAGTCCGCTGCTCTCAGGAAGCGCTTGTGTAGTTCAGTGCTGCGTCGGCTCCGCTAGGCCGCAGGCGGGGCTCGGGTGAAGCCGCGGTCTTGCCTGGTGAGGCCGCCGGGGTAGAGGCTTCACTCTAGCGCAACCCCCGTCCCTCGCGCCCGTCCCTCGCGCAGCGCATGTGAGTTTTGACTAACAACAAAGTGATATCCATTCTCCTGGCCGATTGTCACATTTGCCCATGTACACTGTAGGTCATTTAGAGGCACCAGTATTTCATAAACAGTTTAAAAGTTCTGTGTATGGATTTAATTGTAACGTTATATGTTATAGCCTACTTCAGAACATGGGCGGAGGGCAGATATGCGGTCGCTATGACGGCCAGGTGTGGGCGGGGGCAGATGAACGGCGGTCGAAGCAGAACGTCCATCGGGTTGAAACAAGTAGAGCCGAGTGGTGACGGGCTGTGCAGGGCTGTAAAATGTGGTGGAAATGAGCCATAAGATGCAGGATCTTCTAAGGGGGCTTTCACACTGGGGACCCGTGTGACTCATTTGATGAAGCCACTAGCCAACATGGCTGCTGGAGTAGACGAACCTGCCAAAACACAGGACAAAATGAACCAGCGCTAACCCAGATACTGTATATATCCACACATGCATGGCAAGCTGGCCTCTGCTGATGGCTCCTAACAGTGACTACACACACACACAAGCCCTTTTCAGAATTAGTTCTCAGTAAATTACTGGCAAAACCTTTCAGGGAACCACTAGTGATTTTCTCTATTCACACATGCGCTACATTCAGGGACATTTCCGTCTTGCGTCTATTCACACATGCCATGGCAATGCTGGGATAGATTGGGACAGTCAAGGGAAGGGGAGGGGGGTTCTGAGGTGGGCAACTGTGGAGAGGTGTTCAGACTGGCCCATTGTCTTTCAAATCCACTCATTCAAGTTGCAAGGTGGGAAGTGTCGTCATTCAAGTGCCCTTCCCTGCAATGTTCCTGCTGTCATTCAGACATGCCGGGGATATTCCCTGGAATGTCACTATAGCCACTTTCACGCAGAGATCGCGCAATATTGCCATTCAGAAGCAGTAGCGGCTGGTGCATTTTTGTCCAGGGAGGGCTATACCAAATATAGGCCTGGACAATGGAGTTGAAATCAATATGATAATCATGAGGATTATTCTCAATATCATTATCATATGTTTCACGTATGCAAAATCAGTGTTCATCTCATTGAACTGAATGGTGATGTCAAACAAACCTTACATTTTCAAATAATATTCCTGCCATACCTCATTTGATCAGTTTTAAGTAACATTTGCTTGTCATCATCAATTTAGACAGCAGAAATGTCACTATTAAAATAACGATATACTAACAATGATTCTACTGAAAGACAACAAACAATAATAGGCTATTGAATTATCATCCACTCCAGTCCTAAATCAAGCAAGTAGTAACGGACGTTAGCCTACTAGTACCTTCTGAATCATGTGGGCAACAGATTAGTAAGCATATCAATCACGGAGCAGATTACAGAAATAGACAGTAACCTGGTCAGCAGCCCTCTGATCTCTACATCAAACTTCCCTTCAGCATCCATATTGACTTGAAAAGCACATGGCATAAACACTTTGGAAGAAGGACTTCCCACAGCATGTGAATGAGTTACATTACAGGAAAGCACGTTCATGCATGCAAAAAGAGAGTCCGTCAAGAATGCATTGCCGTCGCTCTACCTGGCCCCACCTCCACCTGGTCGCTAGATACCAGCCCCCTGAATCGCCCCGAATCCCTTTGTTTTGAGAGCGAACAGCGCATGTGCAATTTACACAGATCCTGCTGGCTTAGCACTGGTGGAAGCCGGAAGTGCCCGGACGGCGTCCGTGGCAGAAAGTAGTTGACCCAAAACAGTACACATGTAGATCATTATGAATCTACATATTTATTGCAGATTATATACTCACTATCTAATATTCACCTCGCTCATAAAAAAAAATATATATATATATATACGTTTTATTTTCCCCTCCTTTGGGTAGGTGGCGCCCTCTAGTGGCCGGCCACCACTGTTCAGAAGGGCCCGCAACGCCGGCAGCCTTGCCACAGAAATTGTTTTCACACAGAGCCAAGCAGCCCCACCTATTTCCACCCCGGGGTGTGTTTTCAGGTTACATCCACCCCTCCCGAATTGAAATGAGGCGAGGGGAGGCATTTCCACCCAGCTCCTCCTAGTAGCCTAAATTTATATTGTCATAGGTTAGTGTAGTCTAGGCTACTGTATGATGAACCAATTCATTCAACAACCAAACATCGCCGATGTACGCCAGCAGCTCTCAACGCGCAGCTGGTCGTTAACATCAAAGGATAAAAGTGAGTCTGATGAGAGCTCACCTTAATATGCCCACAATGCAGAAAGTGTTGTCCACATGCAGCATGGTAACAAGGCTTTCAATATTCATCTGATCGACTTTATGGATCACAGAGGCACCATCATGTATTAGGGACAAGGCTAATTCTTATCTTTTGGTTCCAGTTTTTTGTAAAGCAAATTATTCCCATGGCATGAAGTAGCCTAATTAGCGTCCGTTCTGAAAGCTGACGCCCGCATATCAAACAGCTGCAGTCTGCATAACGTTACTTGTCGTCGGGGGAATAGTAGGCTATGAATGCACATGACTACGATAACGTTAGTAGTTTTTGTAAGGGAATGCACAACAGGCTAGACAGATTGCCGTGCTGGACCTGTTTTCCCCAATTGGGATTGTTTTGAGGAGAGACGAACAGAGGGAATATCCTCATACCGACTCGCCACAGACAGATGCACGCCTGAGACGTCCTCTGAAGCTTATTATTATACCTTCATTTTGCCTACTAATGTCAACATCATTTGAACATAAATAGCCTAACCTACTTACTCATATTGTAGGCATGGAGCATTCCTCCTGGCGCCCCTGTTGCAATCATGATTGTATAGGCAACTTTTTTTTTTACTTATGCCTTTCTTGCTGTGTGAGGTGCAGATTACATATTCCGTAACATTTACCGCTTTCAAGGCCGGTGTGAAAGCGGCTTATGACTAGTGGTGGGAAATTGGTGGTACAGACCTCCCTGAATATCAGTTCACTTATGTTTACATAGATCCCTGTAGGCCTGTTCCCATTCATACATGACCCCATGCAGGAACTGTCCAAGGACGGGGCTACAGTCACATGCACCTCCAGTGCTTTCTGTGGCATCCTGTGCTTTGAGATAGCATCATTGGGTATTAGCTTCAGGGCTGCTTCACATTGCTGAGTCATTAGCTAGCTGAGCCTGCGGGCAGAGTGTAAGCTACTGTACATACTGTACGTGTTATCAGAATATAAACACACGTTGGACGTGCTACTGAGTAGGGCTGCACAATATATCGTTTCAGCATCGTCATCGCAATGTGCACATGCGCAATAGTCACATCGCAGAGCATGCAATGTCAAGTAAGGTAAATTAACTGATAACATACAGTAATGCATGCCCTCTCTGTGACGTTCTAAGCTCTTTTCCTACTAACTATAGTACTTTTACTCACTTAGGATCCTGCAACTCACCCTGTCTGTGGCTAAAAACACACTAACTTCCTACTACGTCAACCGCGCACGTTACCCACTAGGCCACCTTCTTAAATGAGCAAGGCTTGATAGACCTATTCAAGACTTTTGGTGAAAATTCCTGTATTTTTTCATATCGCAATATATATCGCAGAATAAAAAAATATTGCAATGTCAGTTTTTTCCAATATCGTGCAGCCCTACTACTGAGAGAGTGCTGGATACTCAACGTGTGTGTGTGTGTGTATGTGTGTGTGTATGTGGGTTTGTGCCCGTCAGCAGCAGAAATGAATGGGTTCTCGGGGCAGAAATGACCTTAAAACTTTCACCCTGGTCGACATGGTTTGTTTTGAGTTGTCGTGCTCATTAATGCTACTGCTGTCCCCTGTGGGCCACCGTAGCTGATTTTGACTGATTATTCTTTGCCGTTTGTGAAAGTTAGACGCCTGAAGCAGTAGAAAGTAATCTTCATCTGTCTACTTATTTCTGAGTTTATTATGTTTGTTTGTTATTCTGGAAAACAATAAACAGATGGTTAAAAAATATGAAGGTAAAACAAATCTAAATGGTAGACATTGAGTCTTTGTTTGCCAATTTGCAATGCAAATGTATTACTTCAGAGTTGAATGAAATTGCCTCTGAAAAGACCAAAGTTCCCCTAAAAGTCAGATCAAGATGAAAAAATACCCTGTGGAAAAGTTGCTTCCTCCTCCTGGCCGTGATGAGAGTAGAGTTGGCAGCGACCCACTCCTGTGGCGTCCTGTTAATTAGGACGTCCATAAAAGCTGTGTAAACTTGGTTTGAGGACGATGACATGTGAGCACATCGAGGAGCGGGCAAACCCAACGAGAAATAAGAGAAAAGCTGCCGCCGCCAAAATATTGTGGGCGACGAGAAAAAATAACCGCTTTTGATGCCATTTGTCACGCTCCGCCGAGGACTGTGAGGCAAAGTCGAGAAACCAAAAATTCACCGCTCTACGTTTTCCTCTCTCTCCCACTTTTTCCTCTACCTTGCTCGGCATGTTCCTCCTTTTTCACCTCTGACCCTCTCTTCCTTCCTGACTCCAGCCCACCCCTCTCTCTCTTTCAAGTCAAATTCAATTCAAATGGCTTTATTGGGGGGGACAAGACAATTGGTGATTTTGTTTGAACTGTTTTGTAATTTGTTTGCGTCTGATTGGTGATGTGCAAATAGAGCAGTTTTGTGGACTCAGCATCTCTCTCCTCTCTCCAGATCATACATCAGTCGGAGGTCTTGGGGACAGTTTCTATGAGTACCTGCTGAAGGCCTGGCTCATGTCAGACAAGACGGACACCGAGGCGCGCAAGACTTACGATGACGCCATCGAGGTACGGCACAGCTACCATTTATACGCAGCACACACTGTACACACAGTGTACAAGCGTTGGCTGCTGGACAGATATCAGACAGCCGACTCCTCTCTATCAAAGTGAAAGGCAGAAGCATTCTCTTGCTGGACTGTCTTTAATGGGGGGGCGCGAGTATGCATCACCTTGTTTTAAGGGTTTACCGGCCAAATAAGTTGTGAACCGCTGGGTTAAAGGGCAAATCGACAAGAAAAGACAATGTTTATAGGTATAAGAGACGGCGAGACAAAATGCTTACGTTTCCTCTGTGGGGTTTCCAGGACTTGGGGTGCCTGTGAACAGTCTGCTTGCTTTGAAGGTAGCAGTGATTCTTCATCTACTCAGTCTTAGGGGCCCTTTACACGAGGACAGTCTCTGGAAGAAACCACACAATAGCGTTTCCTTCACACCTTTTCCTTCACACCTTCTCCCCGTTTACATGAGCGCTGTTGAATTTTTAAAACGCCGTAATGTACATGCCAGGTCGCTAGGTGGCATTGTGATGGTCAACGGGGCGTTGCTCGTCACTCCACGGACGCTTCTACATGACGTCATTTCGTAATCGTCTTTCTGGGTTTTAGACACGGAAGTAGATTACGGCTACCGTAGTAATTTTTAGACTTGCCAAAAAGCTGTTTTCAAGCTAAATAAAACAAACTGTTTTAAAGTTGTAATATTCTTCGGGTGAGAACGTTACATAGATGTGACCAGTTTATCAGAATAAGCCTATTTGGAAATCTTTAACGAGCAGCGAGGATCGGGAGCGCTGGCTGTGCTGACACTGTCTACTGTGTAGGCTGCAGTGAGAAAACACTGTCGATGTGCTTGCCTAACGTTAAATGCCGACTGGGTACAGCCATCGGTTCCTCGCAGCAGCAGTAACGCTCGTTATGAACATGTAACTGAAGTCGGCCGCAGTGTAGCTTAATTCTGAATGTTGCCAAGCGTGTGTCGCGTGTGCAGGCACGTCAGAGTTTCTGGGAAGACTATCGTTTCTAACCGATTACATGGAGCGCTCAGCGGGAAGCGTCACCAACAATTCCACTCTAGAGGGTGGTTTCAAAATGTGTCGTTTCCTAAGCGCGAATTCGCCGTCACCGTCTTAACGGGAGGCACTAACGATAAAATAATTCCCCGTTTCCATAGGAAACCGTCCTCGTGTAAAGTGCCCCTTAACTCATTCAGGGCCAAAGACGTCTTTGACGTGTTATCAGGAATAGCCCAGAGGGCCAATGACGTGTTTGACGTGTTTTTGTTTTTATTAGTACAGCGCGTAGTTCAAACACTTCCCCAGCCTGTGACATGGTATCAGGTCCCTGGCATCTAAGGCAAGCCGACAACACGTGAACAAACACATACCGCAGCTGTTGTTTTGAAATTGAGCAGGAGGAAAAGCAGAAAATGGATAAACGCTTCCTTGTGCAGACAGGAGAAACGCCATTGAAACGCCCCTCGGCGCGCTGCAGGAGCTGGTCGCCTTCCTGTGTGCCAGCCGGGAGAAAGTAATCCAGAGATGTGTTTGATCATCGGAGGAATGAGGAAATGATCGATCAGTTTGACGGGTAATCCAGAGGGCGGTGAGGACGTGTTGAATAGCCGAGGGGAAAACGGGAACGATCAAATAGCAGGGAGGATAGGACAGGGAGACATGGACGAGGACGGGTGGACCAGAACAAAACAAAATAAACACACGAACAGCTAACAAGGCAGAAGCGGCAGTCACAGCAGCCCGCTGTCCGTTCTCAAGAGCTATTCAGTTGGTTCATGAAATCGCTGGGCTGCGTGCCCTCCAGTGTTGCTCCTGGCCAATCCCGGCGCCACAGGGCGTGGTTATTGCTTATCCTATGTGGGGTTAGAAATCACGCAACTAAGATAAAAGGGGGATCGTGTGTGTGTGTGTGTGTGTGTCTGTCTGTCTGTCTGTCTGTCTGTCTGTCTGTCGGTGTGTCTGTCTGTCTGTCTGTCTGTCTGTGTGTCTGTCTGCACACTCACTCACACTGAGTAAACTGTATTGTTGAATGTAAAAAAAAGCACTTCATGTGTATATATATATATATATATATATATATATTTTTTTTTTTGTCATTTGTGTCATAACGAATAATATTTACATGTCTGATGTCAATACAGTTCAAAATAAAAGAATTGAGAGCGAGTTCTGCCTGAGAATGTGTGCTTTACAAAAATTGCCTTTTCTCCTGTTTATCTTCTCAGGGAGACCTTTTGGGTGAAAACAGGGTGTATATAAATGGCTATAAGTAGAGTACAGAACATGCTAAAAGCTCACTTTTTTTTTCCTGGTGAACCCAGAGACGTACATCTTCATTTTGAGGTATTGCAAATCACTTTGGTGCTAATAGATCATTTACTGTGGGTCTTGAAAGATGACCAACAATTATGAAAATCTTTGGCCTGTGCTAAATATTGGCAGTCCTAAACTGGCCATGAATGAGTTAACTGTGCATTTGTTATTTGAAACGTGTAAAATAAATAAAAAAGATATTGGGCCCTATCATGTGAATTTCCTCACAGTGGTGGTGCTGGGCCATTAGCGCCGGGCGCTAGTGCACTTATAGGCGTGTCCAGGGCTTGGAATTAACACCCGCCAAATGCGGGTATAAATTAACTTTAGCGGGTAAACATTGTAAAGTTACTAGCCAATTTGGCTGGTGAAGAATCAAGCTGATACTTTGTCTGTTTGAAGCAGGCTGTAGAAGCGATCATCCTAGCAGACAGTGTTAATAAAGTTGCTTCAAACTAAAAACAACCACAACAACACATGCCGTGACGTGTAATACTACCATTGGCTACGCCTAGCATATGTGCAGAGCCATGTGCGTATATGGAATGCATGGAATGTGTGGAACTCACTACGTCAGTACGCTGGTCGCTGTAACAATGAGACGGAGCGAGACAGCAAACCTTTTGATGTCGATTGTAGTCAGGCAATCTGTAGACTGCTGTAACTTTATTCTCGTCACCATTTATGTAGTAACTCATACCGTGTCTTCATTATAAACAAGAGGAGTTTATTCTCACATGAGAGAGAGAGAGATGGCAGCCTGGTTACATGCGTAGGTAAATGGAACAACTAGTGCTTCTTCTTCTATGCTCTCATAATCCCCACATAATCCATTACAGAGCCCTCTAATGGACTGGATTTAACCCTTGTACCCTGCTAACTTTGTTATCACTAAGTTACCACTGGTCCATGGTCATGGATCTTGATATTAATTATTATTTTTGATATTCATAATTAATTATGTTTTTATTTTTTATTGATTCTTATCCATTGGTAACTTCATCTCTCATACCTCATATCAACATTTCATGCTTACTCTGAATTTTAACCCCTCGAATGCCAGTTTACTGTACTTACTGTACAATAAGATTTTCAGTAGAAAACACAAAATATGATTTTTTCCCCTTCCCATGAATGCCACCTGGTGGCGGGTGGTGGGATTATCATAGCTTTGGATTTCTCACATTTTGGGCGGAGGAATTATTTTCTTCCAGCTTCCATCTTTTGAGAATTTGCATTTTTTCCTACTAAGCAAACACTGGTCCAGCCATGCTAGTGGCGAGTCTCCCCAACGAACGGGCGCTGAGATACGACGTACTTTCAAATAAGGTAAATTTAACGAAAAATACATGAAACTGCCAATTTTCGACTGCTAGCTACCGTAGTTTTCACAAAAAACACAAACTAGCTTCCTTCATCCATCAATCTCGGTCTAAAGGCTTCAAATCATTAGTTTGCACCGGAAAATCTGCGTTCCCAGGTCATGTGACATGTTACCATGACGATCACTGTACTGTATATTTCATATCAAACTGCATGCTTTTGGTTGCTGTGCCAACACTGATCAAATAGGGGGGCGGGGGCAAACACAATAGAAGCTACAAATTTGATGTCTTGACTCTAGCTGAGAGGTGTAAGATCAGAAAAATAATTATTTTTGGGTAAAGTACCTGGGAGTCGAAAAAAAATGATGTTTTTTTGCTAAATTAACACGTTCACTGCCATTGACGAGATATCTCGGCTTACAAAATCCAACGGTTGACTGCCAATGACGAGATATCTCGGCTTAAAAAAAAAAAAAAAAAAAAAAATTTGGACGGTGGGACGTGGATCAACGCCCCCCACGTCTCCTATAAAATTATTGGAGCCACCGAACGTGTACAACCCATTCCACCGACCCACTAAGTGGCGACAGTGCTCTCCATTCTAGAAAAAGCAGAGCCAAAACGGCAGCGCGATGAAACCATTCTCATACTGTAGAATGGATTGGCGAAAACGCTTTCGCTTTCGCGCTGATTGCTGGCAGTGAAAGTGAGGACACTTTGAAACACGCAGCATAAATAAGACCAGAATCGCAAAAGCTTCATCAAAGCTCTCAACCGAAACCGCAAGAAACGAGCGAGCCCATCCAGACTTGCCCAGCGGCCGCCAGCAGACAGGAGCAGCAGCAAAGCAGTGAGCCTGGTGACGCGAGGTTACAGCAGCAGCAGAAACGAGCTTGTGACACGCCCGCTGCAGCCAAGAAGACACACACGGAGGGAGGAGTTTGAAGGAGAGGGGTGTTTCCTGCTGTTATGGAGGAAATTACTGTTCAAAACTATTGTTTAGATGTCTGACGTCTTACTGATGCCAAAAATGAATGGTTAAAGTGACTGTTCTATCGAATTTCACAAAAAGCCATTTATCTCAGAATAAATTTTCAGACGCTGAAACCATGCTGTATTCAAGTGCTAATGCCTACATAACTACTAACTCTACAAACTAACTCTTTTAGACAGAGAAAGCACACATTGTGAGGTCTCCAGACCATAGTTCAAGCAGAAGGCCACTCACGCGTAATCCGATCTCAACGTGGTCAAAAATCCTAGTATGACGTCTGCCATGACGTCAAACATGACGTCAGTTAATCCTCATATATATAGCAAGGGTTCTACGTCACCTCTCTCTCTCTGGCCGATCATAGCAGCAGCAGCCCACGGCAGTCCATCTCCCTTGAAGCCGGCCTCCGAAGCGTTGTTTTGCACCAGATCCGCAGACCGAATCAGCACCCACAAGCCTTCTCTACCCGTGGATATTCCCATTCCTGGCATGTCGAGTTGCGAGCCAGAGCAGCCCACGGACTGTGACGGCAGCTTAGACATCGGTCCTCTGTCCCGGACCGGCCACGGAGCGTACTTGCCTTCCGAGGTGTCTGACGAAAACGTTGGCGAAGCGACCGGCCCACAGGCTGCCAGCATAGCCCCGACGAGAAGGCCCAGCGCGCGTTCCCGTGGCACGGGGCGCGCCACTGCGACGGCCCGTGTAACAGAAGACGAAGCGCCGCGCCGCGGACGCCCAAGAACGCGTGCGAGCGTGCCGGAGGGAGAGGCCGCTCGGCGCGGACGTGCGAGAGGCCGCGGGCAAAGACCAGCAGAGGCAGCTGCCCCGAGAGCCGGGAGCCGCCGGGGAAATGCAGGCCGCGGGGCCGCCGCGAGACGCCACGTACCTCCTGGTCGCACTGACCTCCAGGCCGCCGCCCCGGAAGCGGAAGCGGCCCCATTCGTAGCTCCGCCGAGCCGACAGGGGTCGTCAAGAGCCATTCTGCTGTCCCTGCTAGATAATAGCAGATCTGTAGAAGCTCGTCTGAGAACCCTGGAAACCCCCCCCCCCATTCCCCCCACGTTAGCCTCAGCCCAGCAGCAGCCGATCCTGCCCGGGCCATTAGAAGCCATCCTGCTGTCCCTGCTAGATGCTAACAGATCAGTGGAGGCCCGCCTGAGGGTGCTGTCGTGCCAAGGCAGCCAAGTAGGCCAAGCCGGGAAGCGCCAAGCTAAATTCTAATGTACCAAGATCGAAGGCCCGACCGAGTTGGGAGCGCCGGCCGCAAATAGCCGTTAGCCGCTAAAAGGTCGAAGGCCGGAAAAGTACAATCGCGAAGCGCCAAGGCGGCCAGGTAGGCTAAGCTGGGAAGCGCTATCGCGAGGTGCCCGACCGAGTTGGGAGCGCCAGCCGCAAATAGCTGTAAGTCGCTAAAAAGGTCGAAGGCAGGAAAAGTACAATCGTGAAGCGCCAAGGCGGCCAGGTAGGCTAAGCTGGGAAGCGCTATCGCGAGGTGCCCGACCGAGTTGGGAGCGCCAGCCGCAAATAGCTGTAAGTCGCTAAAAAGGTCGAAGGCAGGAAAAGCAAGATCGAAGGCCCGACCAAGTTGGGAGTGCCAGCCGCAAATAGCTGTAAGTCGCTAAAAAGGTCGAAGGCCGGAAAGTACGATCGCGAAGCGCCAAGGCGGCCAGGTAGGCCAAGCTGGGAAGCGCTATCGCGAGGTGCCCGACCGAGTTGGGAGCGCCAGCCGCAAATAGCTGTAAGTCGCTAAAAAGGTCGAAGGCCGGAATAGTGCAATCAACTACTGGCGCCTGCAGATCTCAATTAACCTCCGGTAATCAGATCTTCCTTTTGGGGGATCTCCTAGCCCATGCAGGCGCCCTCCTCTGCCTCAAGAGCAGCGCCACTGGCCAATGGAGTCAAGCGCCAAAGCATTTGCCATGCACGCCGATTGCTAAATAAAGTTTGTCTAATCCTACCAACTGGCCTCTCCTGATTGAAGTGAGGTCTCCAGACCATAGTTCAAGCAGAAGGCCACTCACGCGTAATCCGATCTCAACGTGGTCAAAAATCCTAGTATGACGTCTGCCATGACGTCAAACATGACGTCAGTTAATCCTCATATATATAGCAAGGGTTCTACGTCACCTCTCTCTCTCTGGCCGATCATAGCAGCAGCAGCCCACGGCAGTCCATCTCCCTTGAAGCCGGCCTCCGAAGCGTTGTTTTGCCCCACCCACCTCCCCAGTCCACCACCAACGAGTCTTGACTCCCGATCCCCCATGGGGGGGGGGGGATCTCCTAGCCCATGCAGGCGCCCTCCTCTGCCTCAAGAGCAGCGCCACTGGCCAATGGAGTCAAGCGCCAAAGCATTTGCCATGCACGCCGATTGCTAAATAAAGTTTGTCTAATCCTACCAACTGGCCTCTCCTGATTGAACTATTAGTTCTTTTTAGATATTTTGTGTTCACAAAATCTTAGCAGAAAATAATCCTCAGGTCTTGAAAGATGAGCCAGAATCCTCAAAAAAACCCTCTGGCAGAAGCTACCTACAGTAAAAAAAAAACGGCTGGCAGTGAATGTGTTAACATTGAAATCAATGGGAAAACTATGCAATGGATTTTGAAGCCTTGTAACTCCACCAAATGTTCAATCAACCCCAAGGTTAGATAATAAGGTCAAATTTCAAGGTATTTGGTCCAGGATGCCCGCTGAAAAAAATGAAATACATTAATTTTGTAAGAATTTCCTGGAGGTCTCAAAAAGGCGGTTATAATGAAAGTCAATGACCGTGCAGCAGTACCTTAATAGTAATTTGATGATAACTTGAGTTTCTGGGTGCCAGGATGATTTTTTTCTAGTCCTGGCAACGTGAATTACCATAATGAACCATAAAGAAAACCTGAGCTGAATTTCAGACCTTTCATTCCAAGATTTTCCAAATTTCCGATACGCGATTACCGCTTCGATCCGGCCAGCCGGACCAGTAGGGTAAGCACTTCTAACAGAAACAATGTTGCAGATACAAATGCCACAGTCACAGTTTAGGGATATATTTATTTGTATTTTGAAATGAAAGGACAAAAAATACATTAAACTACAGCCAAAGTGCATTAAGTTTTATGCATATGACGAGCTATTTTTTTTCTTTTATGACCATATGCTATATAAATAATATACAAAGACACATGCCAACTAACACAGTGGCACAACAGAGTAATCAAAATTCAAAAACAAAGAACAAAAGGGGGAAACAATTATGACAAGAAAAGCAAAGGGAACACTACAACATATAAAGTGACAAAGTGTTGCTCTCTTAGGTAAGGAAACAGAGGGTTGTTGTTTATTTCTCCATTCATCTGAAGATTTGCCTCTAATGCAGAGCTTGTGCTTTAAAACCTGAAAGAAACCTGACGTTTCTGTCCAAAGCTGATCTGAGCCTGGGCTGTGTTAGCCTTTTGTCACAAAACTAAAGCTGATTTGGTCATTGTTGATATTGTTTTGCTAATAATTAATTGCTAATAACAGTATTTTCTACATTTCTTAATGTCACATGGTTCAAGGCAGCATTAATGTCATACTGTAATGCAGGGTATTTTACCTGTCCGGTGTAGGTACAGGAATGGGTGGACAACCCCAGTTATTATAGCAATAACTGATGAAATGCCATAGGAAGTCTTGAAGAGGGTTATATAAGACCGAAGTATAAATATGATCACAAAGGGAAGGTAGCTGATGATCGTCGACACTGTGATGATCAGAATGACCTTAAAGGCCTTCATCTTTGGATCACCGCTTCTCCCTTTCTCCCTCTCCCCTTCCCCCGGCCCAGGCTTCCTCTAAGCCCTGAGAACTGAGAGGCAGCAGAACAGATTCACTGAGAACAACACAACGTACAGACTCATGGTAAAATATAGTAACACAATTTCTCTGTCAACCTTAATATAGGCCCAGATAAAACAGAGTCCAAGCAGCAGCAGCCAGACCACAGAGCAGCAGGCCACCCTGTACTTGAGGGATTTCAGCCTGAGGAAGAGGGTGGATGACCGCAAGGTAGCGCTCCACACAGATACAGGTCTGGAGGAGGGGGCGGCCGAAGTAGAGAAACACAGTGAAATCTACAAACGAGTCCCAAAAGACACTGACAGTGCTGTGATACAAGTAGATTAGATGAAATAACAGATATTTGACAAACCATAAAGCATCTCAGTCACAGTGAGGTTGAGAGAGAAGAACTCGAAGGTCATCACAGCTCTTGCTCTGGTCACCATCAGGCAAAGGATAAAGCCATTGGCAGGGAATCCCAGGATCAAGTTGATTGCATTTGCAGCAGTAAGAAGCAACTGAAACTGTTGAAGGTCGGAGCTGTTGGTGAAGACGGGGACTGATGTGTTTTCTTCAAGCCTAAGCATCTTGACTCCACAGTTTCTAGGGAAGGTTGAAGAAATCAGAGTGCCATGTTGCTTACTGCTTTAACAGGAAAACCAGCTTTAATATAATCAATATTGAAATCATACTGGCTAGATAATTCTGACAATGGTTATAGTGAAGCTGTTAGATCAGTAAACTCTTCCAACCTGGTGTGGTGGACTCCTCTGTCTCTCTTCAGCAGCTTCAGCGTAGTCAACTGTCAATGTGATCTGTGGAAAGAAGTATTATCTCTCTATCTGACAGCACCTTTTCTATGCAGTCTCCACACCTGCTCAGTGGATCATATCACTCACATTTATATTCCTGTCACAGCAACCATTAGCTACACAAACATTAGCTGGAAACATGCAAATACTGTGCCAAAAAATACAAAACAGCACACTGTGGCTGACTACTTTATGGGACAAATTAATCAATCAATTTATTTATTTGTAAAGGGACAATGTACATTAATCAACATTCAAACAAATGTAAATGTACCCGAGTTAGCCAAAAGGATCATTTTTATCGGGAGTCCCTTTGCCCGGTGTTGATTGGTGATTCCCAACCAGGGGTACGTGTACCCCTTGCAGGGGGTACTTGGAAAGATTGGGATTACAATGTATTTCCAAAATGATAAAAACTGTCGCCTTTTTTCCAATTGAAAACTGTCAAAATTGTATTAAAGAGGAGTCATTCAAATTATTTTCATTTAATGAGATGTGTTAGAGAGGCCTACTAAAAGTTTAATATAACAACTTTAGGAGAATTTTGGACCCACATGAGTGAGGGGGTACTATCGGCATGGTAAAACAGCTCAAGGGGTACATAACACAAAAATTTGCAGCCATCATCAGCTGTTAACGAGCGACTAACGTTACGTTATGAGATGAGAAGCAGGCTAGTCGTCAGTGAAACCGGACGTCCTCAGTCAGAGATACACTCCAACTCCGGTAGAATATGGGTCCTTTTATTGTTTAGTAACAAAATGTGTTTTGAACCAGGCAGTGAAATATAGATAGAGGCATTATGCATCGGCATGAAGTAGAAAGCTTTAAAAGCACTTTTAACAGAAACAATGTTGCAGATACAAATGCCACAGTCACAGTTTAGGGATATATTTATTGGTATTTTGAAATGAAAGGACAAAAAATACATTAAACTACAGCCAAACTGCATTAAGTTTTAAGCATATAACAAGATATATTTTTTCTTTTATGACCATATGCTATATAAATAATATACAAAGACACATGCCAACTAACACAGTGGCACAACAGAATACTCAAAATTCAAAAACAAAGAACAAAAAGGTGAAACAATTATGACAAGAAAAGCAAAGGGAACACTACAACATATAAAGTGACAAAGTGTTGCTCTCTTAGGTAAGGAAACAGAGGGTTGTTGTTTATTTCTCCATTCATCTGAAGATTTGCCTCTAATGCAGAGCTTGTGCTTTAAAACCTGAAAGAAACCTGACGTTTCTGTCCAAAGCTGATCTGAGCCTGGGCTGTGTTAGCCTTTTGTCACAAAACTAAAGCTGATTTGGTCATTGTTGATATTGTTTTGCTAATAACAGTATTTTCTGCATTTCTTAATTGGAATCGACCCAACCTTAGGCAATGACATGAGGTTATGTCACATGGTTCAAGCATGACTGTCATATTGTAATGCAGGGTATTTTACCTGTCCGGTGTAGGTACAGGAATGGCTGGACAACCCCAGCTGTTATAGCGATAATTGTTGAAATAGTATAGTAAGGGCGAAACTCATCAAAGGTTATATAAGATTTAAGTATAAATATGATCACAAAGGGAAGGTAGCTGATAATCGTCGACACTGTGATGATCAGAATGACCTTAAAGGCCTTCATCTTTGGATCACCGCTTCTCCCTTTCTCCCTCTCCCCTTCCCCCGGCCCAGGCTTCCTCAAAGCCCTGAGAACTGAGAGGCAGCAGAACAGATTCACTGAGAACAACACAACATACAGACTCATGGTAAAATATATTAACATAAGTGCTCTCTCTAACATGAAGCCATAGATAAAACAGAGTCCAAGCAGCAGCAGCCAGACCACAGAGCAGCATGCCACCCTGTACTTGAGGGGTTTCAGCCTGAGGAAGAGCACAGGGTGGATGACCGCAAGGTAGCGCTCCACACAGATACAGGTCTGGAAGAGGGGGCGGCCGAAGTAGAGAAAAACAGAGAAAACCACAAACAAGTCCCAAAAGACCCTGACAGTGCTGTGATACAAGTAGATGAAATAACAGATATTTGACAAACCAAAAAGCATCTCAGACACAGTGAGGTTGAGAGAGAAGAACTCCAAGGTCATCACGGCTCTTGCTCTGGTCACCATCAGGCAAAAGATAAAGCCATTGGCAGCGAATCCCAGGATCAAGTTGATTGCATTTGCAGCAGTAAGAAGCAATGTAGGAAAAATCAACTGAAACTGTTGAAGGTCGGAGCTGTTGGTGAAGACGGGGACTGATGTGTTTTCTTCAAGCCTGAGCATCTTGACTCCACAGTTTCTAGGGAATGTTGAAGAAATCAGAGTGCCATATTGCTTACTGCTTTAACAGGAAAACCAGCTTTAATATAATAAATATTGAAATCATACTGGCTAGATAATTCTGACAATGTTATAGTGAAGCTGTTAGATCAGTAAACTCTTCCAACCTGGTGTGGTGGACTCCTCTGTCTCTCTTCAGCAGCTTCAGCGTAGTCAACTGTCAATGTGATCTGTGGAAGGAAGTGTTATCTCTCTGTCTGACAGCACCTTTCTATGCAGTCTCCACACCTGCTCAGTGGATCATATCAATCACATTTATATTCCTGTCACAGCAACCATTAGCTACACAACCATTAGCTACACAACCATTAGCTACACAAACATTCGCTGGAAACATGCAAATACTGTGCCAAAAAATACAAAACAGCACACTGTGGCTGACTACTTTATGGGACAAATTAATCAATCAATTTATTTATTTGTAAAGGGACAATGTACATTAATCAACATTCAAACAAATGTAAATGTACCCGAGTTAGCCAAAAGGATCATTTTTATCGGGAGTCCCTTTGCCCGGTGTTGATCGGTGATTCCCAACCAGCGGTACGTGTACCCCTTGCAGGGGGTACTTGGAAAGATTGGGATTACAATGTATTTCCAAAATGATAAAAACTGTCGCCTTTTTTCCAATTGAAAACTGTCAAAATAGTATTAAAGAGGAGTCATTCAAATTATTTTCATTTAATGAGATGTGTTAGAGAGGCCTACTAAAAGTTTAATATAACAACTTTAGGAGAATTATGGACCCACATGAGTGAGGGGGTACTATCGGCATGGTAAAACAGCTCAAGGGGTACATAACACAAAAATTTGCAGCCATCATCAGCTGTTAACGAGCGACTAACGTTACGTTATGAGATGAGAAGCAGGCTAGTCGTCAGTGAAACTGGACGTCCTCAGTCAGAGATACACTCCAACTCCGGTAGAATATGGGTCCTTTTATTGTTTAGTAACAAAATGTGTTTTGAACCAGGCAGTGAGATATAGATAGAGGCATTATGCATCTGCATGAAGTAGAAAGCTTTAAAAGCACTTCTAACAGAAACAATGTTGCAGATACAAATGCCACAGTCACAGTTTAGGGATATATTTATTGGTATTTTGAAATAAAAGGACAAAAAATACATTAAACTACAGCCAAAGTGCATTAAGTTTTATGCATATGACGAGCTATTTTTTTTCTTTTATGACCATATACTATATAAATAATATACAAAGACACATGCAAACTAACACAGTGGCACAACAGAGTAATCAAAATTCAAAAACAAAGAACAAAAAGGTGAAACAATTATGAGAAGAAAAGCAAAGGGAACATAAAACATATAAGGTGACAAAGTGTTGCTCTCTTAGGTAAGGAAACAGATAGTTGTTGTTTATTTCTTCATGAAATTAGATCAAAGCTTTCCCTGCTCCATTCATCTGAAGATTTGCCTCTAATGCAGAGCTTGTGCTTTAAAACCTGAAAGAAACCTGACGTTTCTGTCCAAAGCTGATCTGAGCCTGGGCTGTGTTAGCCTTTTGTCACAAAACTGATTTGGTCATTTTTATGTTGTTTTGCTAATAATAAATTGCTAATAACAGTATTTTCTACATTTCTTAATGTCACATGGTTCAAGGCAGCATGAATGTCATATTGTAATGCAGGGTATTTTACCTGTCCGGTGTAGGTACAGGAATGGGTGGACAACCCCAGTTATTATAGCAATAAGTGATGAAATGGTATAGGAAGTGTTGAACTCCCAGAAGGTTATATAAGACTGAAGTATAAATATGATCACAAAGGGAAGGTAGCTGATGATCGTCGACACTGTGATGATCAGAATGACCTTAAAGGCCTTCATCTTTGGATCACCGCTTCTCCCTTTCTCCCTCTCCCCTTCCCCCGGCCCAGGCTTCCTCAAAGCCCTGAGAACTGAGAGGCTGCAGAACAGATTCACTGAGAACAACACAACGTACAGACTCATGGTAAAATATGTTAACATATGTGCTCTCTCTAACATGAAGCCATACATAAAACAGAGTCCAAGCAGCAGCAGCCAGACCACAGAGCAGCAGGCCACCCTGTACTTGAGGGGTTTCAGCCTGAGGAAGAGCACAGGGTGGATGACCGCAAGGTAGCGCTCCACACAGATACAGGTCTGGAGGAGGGGGCGGCCGAAGTAGAGAAAAACATTGAAAACTACAAACAAGTCCCAAAAGACACTGACAGTGCTGTGATACAAGTAGATGAAATAACAGATATTTGACAAACCAAAAAGCATCTCAGACACAGTGAGGTTGAGAGAGAAGAACTCCAAGGTCATCACGGCTCTTGCTCTGGTCACCATCAGGCAAAAGATAAAGCCATTGGCAGCGAATCCCAGGATCAAGTTGATTGCATTTGCAGCAGTAAGAAGCAACTGAAACTGTTGAAGGTCGGAGCTGTTGGTGAAGACGGGGACTGATGTGTTTTCTTCAAGCCTAAGCATCTTGACTCCACAGTTTCTAGGGAATGTTGAAGAAATCAGAGTGCCATGTTGCTTACTGCTTTAACAGGAAAACCAGTTTTAATATAATCAATATTGAAATCATACTGGCTAGATAATTCTGACAATGGTTTTAGTGAAGCTATTAGATCAGTAAAGTCTTCCAACCTGGTGTGGTGGACTCCTCTGTCTCTCTTCAGCAGCTTCAGCGTAGTCAACTGTCAATGTGATCTGTGGAAAGAAGTATTATCTCTCTGTCTGACAGCACCTTTCTATGCAGTCTCCACACCTGCTCAGTGGATCATATAAATCACATTTATATTCCTGTCACAGCAACCATTAGCTACACAACCATTAGCTACACAAACATTCGCTGGAAACATGCAAATACTGTGCCAAAATATACAAAACAGCACACTGTGGCTGACTACTTTATGGGACAAATTAATCAATCAATTTATTTATTTGTAAAGGGACAATGTACATTAATCAACATTCAAACAAATGTAAATGTACCCGAGTTAGCCAAAAGGATCATTTTTATCGGGAGTCCCTTTGCCCGGTGTTGATCGGTGATTCCCAACCAGGGGTACGTGTACCCCTTGCAGGGGGTACTTGGAAAGATTGGGATTACAATGTATTTCCAAAATGATAAAAACTGTCGCCTTTTTTCCAATTGAAAACTGTCAAAATTGTATTAAAGAGGAGTCATTCAAATTATTTTCATTTAATGAGATGTGTTAGAGAGGCCTACTAAAAGTTTAATATAACAACTTTAGGAGAATTATGGACCCACATGAGTGAGGGGGTACTATCGGCATCGTAAAACAGCTCAAGGGGTACATAACACAAAAATTTGCAGCCATCATCAGCTGTTAACGAGCGACTAACGTTACGTTATGAGATGAGAAGCAGGCTAGTCGTCAGTGAAACTGGACGTCCTCAGTCAGAGATACACTCCAACTCCGGTAGAATATGGGTCCTTTTATTGTTTAGTAACAAAATGTGTTTTGAACCAGGCAGTGAGATATAGATAGAGGCATTATGCATCGGCATGAAGTAGAAAGCTTTAAAAGCACTTTTAACAGAAACAATGTTGCAGATACAAATGCCACAGTCACAGTTTAGGGATATATTTATTGGTATTTTGAAATGAAAGGACAAAAAATACATTAAACTACAGCCAAAGTGCATTAAGTTTTATGCATATGACGAGCTATTTTTTTTCTTTTATGACCATATACTATATAAATAATATACAAAGACACATGCAAACTAACACAGTGGCACAACAGAGTAATCAAAATTCAAAAACAAAGAACAAAAAGGTGAAACAATTATGAGAAGAAAAGCAAAGGGAACATAAAACATATAAGGTGACAAAGTGTTGCTCTCTTAGGTAAGGAAACAGAGGGTTGTTGTTTATTTCTTCATGAAATTAGATCAAAGCTTTCCCTGCTCCATTCATCTGAAGATTTGCCTCTAATGCAGAGCTTGTGCTTTAAAACCTGAAAGAAACCTGACGTTTCTGTCCAAAGCTGATCTGAGCCTGGGCTGTGTTAGCCTTTTGTCACAAAACTAAAGCTGATTTGGTCATTTTTGATATTGTTTTGCTAATAATGAATTGCTAATAACAGTATTTTCTACATTTCTTAATGTCACATGGTTCAAGGCAGCATGAATGTCATATTGTAATGCAGGGTATTTTACCTGTCCGGTGTAGGTACAGGAATGGGTGGACAACCCCAGTTATTATAGCAATAACTGATGAAATGGTATAGGAAGTGTTGAACTCCCAGAAGGTTATATAAGATTTAAGTATAAATATGATCACAAAGGGAAGGTAGTTGATGATTGTCGACACTGTGATGATCAGAATGACCTTAAAGGCCTTCATCTTTGGATCACCACTTCTCCCTTTCTTCCTCTCCCCTTCCCCCGGCCCAGGCTTCCTCAAAGCCCTGAGAACTGAGAGGCTGCAGAACAGATTCACTGAGAACAACACAACATACAGACTCATGGTAAAATATATTAACATATTTGCGCTCTCTAACATGAAGCCATAGATAAAACAGAGTCCAAGCAGCAGCAGCCAGACCACAGAGCAGCAGGCCACCCTGTACTTGAGGGGTTTCAGCCTGAGGAAGAGCACAGGGTGGATGACTGCAAGGTAGCGCTCCACACAGATACAGGTCTGGAGGAGGGGGCGGCCGAAGTAGAGAAAAACATTGAAAACTACAAACAAGTCCAAAAAGACGCTGACAGTGCTGCTGTGATACAAGGAGATGAAATAACAGATATTTGACAAACCAAAAAGCATCTCAGACACAGTAAGGTTGAGAGAGAAGAACTCCAAGGTCATCACGGCTCTTGCTCTGGTCACCATCAGGCAAAGGATAAAGCCATTGGCAGGGAATCCCAAGATCAAGTTGATTGCATTTGCAGCAGTAAGAAGCAACTGAAACTGTTGAAGGTCGGAGCTGTTGGTGAAGACGGGGACTGATGTGTTTTCTTCAAGCCTAAGCATCTTGACTCCACAGTTTCTAGGGAATGTTGAAGAAATCAGAGTGCCATGTTGCTTACTGCTTTAACAGGAAAACCAGCTTTAATATAATCAATATTGAAATCATACTGGCTAGATAATTCTGACAATGTTATAGTGAAGCTGTTAGATCAGTAAACTCTTCCAACCTGGTGTGGTGGACTCCTCTGTCTCTCTTCAGCAGCTTCAGCGTAGTCAACTGTCAATGTGATCTGTGGAAAGAAGTGTTATCTCTCTGTCTGACAGCACTTTTCTATGCAGTCTCCACACCTGCTCAGTGGATCATATCAATCACATTTATATTCCTGTCACAGCAACCATTAGCTACACAACCATTAGCTACACAACCATTAGCTACACAAACATTCGCTGGAAACATGCAAATACTGTGCCAAAATATACAAAACAGCACACTGTGGCTGACTACTTTATGGGACAAATTAATCAATCAATTTATTTATTTGTAAAAGGGACAATGTACATTAATCAACATTCAAATAAATGTAAATGTACCCGAGTTAGCCAAAAGGATCATTTTTATCGGGAGTCCCTTTGCCCGGTGTTGATCGGTGATTCCCAACCAGGGGTACGTGTACCCCTTGCAGGGGGTACTTGGAAAGATTGGGATTACGTTGTATTTCCAAAATGATAAAAACTGTCGCCTTTTTTCCAATTGAAAACTGTCAAAATTGTATTAAAGAGGAGTCATTCAAATTATTTTGATTTAATGAGATGTGTTAGAGAGGCCTACTAAAAGTTTAATATAACAACTTTAGGATAATTTTGGACCCACATGAGTGAGGGGGTACTATCGGCATGGTAAAAACAGCTCAAGGGGTACATAACACAAAAATTTGCAGCCATCATCAGCTGTTAACGAGCAACTAACGTTACGTTATGAGATGAGAAGCAGGCTAGTCGTCAGTGAAACCGGACGTCCTCAGTCAGAGATACACTCCAACTCCGGTAGAATATGGGTCCTTTTATTGTTTAGTAACAAAATGTGTTTTGAACCAGGCAGTGAGATATAGATAGAGGCATTATGCATCGGCATGAAGTAGAAAGCTTTAAAAGCACTTTTAACAGAAACAATGTTGCAGATACAAATGCCACAGTCACAGTTTAGGGATATATTTATTGGTATTTTGAAATGAAAGGACAAAAAATACATTAAACTACAGCCAAAGTGCATTAAGTTTTATGCATATGACGAGCTATTTTTTTTCTTTTATGACCATATACTATATAAATAATATACAAAGACACATGCAAACTAACACAGTGGCACAACAGAGTAATCAAAATTCAAAAACAAATAACAAAAGGGGGAAACAATTATGAGAAGAAAAGCAAAGGGAACATAAAACATATAAGGTGACAAAGTGTTGCTCTCTTAGGTAAGAAAACAGAGGGTTGTTGTTTATTTCTTCATGAAATTAGATCAAAGTTTTCCCTGCTCTATTCATCTGAAGATTTGCCTCTAATGCAGAGCTTGTGCTTTAAAACCTGAAAGAAACCTGACGTTTCTGAGCCTGGGCTGTGTTAGCCTTTTGTCACAAAACTAAAGCTGATTTGGTCATTTTTGATATTGTTTTGCTAATAATGAATTGCTAATAACAGTATTTTCTACATTTCTTAATGTCACATGGTTCAAGGCAGCATGAATGTCATACTGTAATGCAGGGTATTTTACCTGTCCGGTGTAGGTACAGGAATGGGTGGACAACCCCAGTTATTATAGCAATAACTGATGAAATGATATAGGAAGTGTTGAACTCCCAGAAGGTTATATAAGACCGAAGTATAAATATGATCACAAAGGGAAGGTAGCTGATGATCGTCGACACTGTGATGATCAGAATGACCTTAAAGGCCTTCATCTTTGGATCACCGCTTCTCCCTTTCTCCCTCTCCCCTTCCCCGGCCCAGGCTTCCTCAAAGCCCTGAGAACTGAGAGGCAGCAGAACAGATTCACTGAGAACAACACAACGTACAGACTCATGGTAAAATATAGTAACACAATTTCTCTGTCAACCTTAATATAGGCCCAGATAAAACAGAGTCCAAGCAGCAGCAGCCAGACCACAGAGCAGCAGGCCACCCTGTACTTGAGGGATTTCAGCCTGAGGAAGAGGGTGGATGACCGCAAGGTAGCGCTCCACACAGATACAGGTCTGGAGGAGGGGGCGGCCGAAGTAGAGAAACACAGTGAAAACTACAAACAAGTCCCAAAAGACACTGACAGTGCTGCTGTGATAAAAGTAGATTAGATGAAATAACAGATATTTGACAAACCATAAAGCATCTCAGACACAGTGAGGTTGAGAGAGAAGAACTCGAAGGTCATCACAGCTCTTGCTCTGGTCACCATCAGGCAAAGGATAAAGCCATTGGCAGGGAATCCCAGGATCAAGTTGATTGCATTTGCAGCAGTAAGAAGCAACTGAAACTGTTGAAGGTCGGAGCTGTTGGTGAAGACGGGGACTGATGTGTTTTCTTCAAGCCTAAGCATCTTGACTCCACAGTTTCTAGGGAATGTTGAAGAAATCAGAGTGCCATGTTGCTTACTGCTTTAACAGGAAAACCAGCTTTAATATAATCAATATTGAAATCATACTGGCTAGATAATTCTGACAATGGTTTTAGTGAAGCTATTAGATCAGTAAACTCTTCCAACCTGGTGTGGTGGACTCCTCTGTCTCTCTTCAGCAGCTTCAGCGTAGTCAACTGTCAATGTGATCTGTGGAAAGAAGTATTATCTCTCTATCTGACAGCACCTTTTCTATGCAGTCTCCACACCTGCTCAGTGGATCATATCACTCACATTTATATTCCTGTCACAGCAACCATTAGCTACACAACCATTAGCTACACAACCATTAGCTACACAAACATTAGCTGGAAACATGCAAATACTGTCCCATAAAATACAAAACAGCACACTGTGGCTGACTACTTTATGGGACAGAAATGACAATTGCAGTTCAATCAATCAATTTATTTATTTGTAAAGGGACAATGTACATTAATCAACATTCAAACAAATGTAAATGTACCCGAGTTAGCCAAAAGGATCATTTTTATCGGGAGTCCCTTTGCCCGGTGTTGATCGGTGATTCCCAACCAGGGGTACGTGTACCCCTTGCAGGGGGTACTTGGAAAGATTGGGATTACAATGTATTTCCAAAATGATCAAAACTGTCACCTTTTTTCCAATTGAAAACTGTCAAAATTGTATTAAAGAGAAGTCATTTAAATTATTTTGATTTAATGAGATGTGTTAGAGAGGCCTACTAAAAGTTTAATATAACAACTTTAGGAGAATTATGGACCCACATGAGTGAGGGGGTACTATCGGCATGGTAAAACAGCTCAAGGGGTACATAACACAAAAATTTGCAGCCATCATCAGCTGTTAACGAGTATTAGGGTTTTAGTCACATAAAACCCAGGCGTGTTCGTTGAGTGGGAGGAAAACACAGCGAGACTGCGAGACAAGGACACATTCGACAACAAGACAGGTGGATAAGGTTAAGTGCACAGTGTCACATGTTTATTTAAGACTAGCAGACATGAATGGTTATATCAAAGCATTATATTAAAATTGGTACAAGTCAGAAACAACTGAATAAACTCATCGATACATTTACCCAAAGAGGATAGAATGTGAAGTTCTTCCCAGCTTCCAACGATCGTTGCAGCAGTGACCTGTCATACCTCAACACCAAGTGTCAGGGGATGAAAGGATACCGCACCCCTCTCACTCTGAGATGTTATACAGTAAAATGTGACTTTCTGATTGGTCCTCAAGTGGAAAGCAGGAGGAGTCTTGAAGCCAAAAACATCATTTCCCAGAAGCCCTGAGTCTTGAGGCAAAGCCACCGTTGCCGGACTTCCTGGGATCCTCGAGTGGGCGTATCCCGACGCAGGCCATGTGGGTGTTTGTATTTGAGAGAGAGAGAGAGAAAGAGAAAGAGAGAGAGAGAGATAGTGTTTGTGAGTGAGTGTGTGTCTGGGGGGGGGGTGTGTATGTATGTGTGTGTGTGTCCGCGCAGGATTGACACACACACATCCATGATAGTACATTTCTTCTTCACAACACAAAGCATATTTCAAACTGCATTTTCATAATTGGTTAGAAAAAACATTACATACAAATATATCTCAACCAAATTGCATAAGTATATTGCATGAGTATATTATTAGTATTATTAGTATTGCATGAGTATATTACTTCAAACTTTTAAACAATGGTCTGTTATAAGCTCTGACGGGAAACTTACTCCCGTCTTCATGTTTACAGATAGCACGGCCACCTGCAAGGTCGAAATACGTCAGTTCTTACACAGCACTTGATACTAAAATAAGGCCGTCTTTGTTCTAAGCTAGACCTCAAGAGCTTTTTTTGGTGGGAACTGCAGAATACATAATTCAGTGCTTTTCTCACACTAACTGTTCTCAATTGCACATGGGCACATGGGCAGCTGATCACCCTATTGATTAGAATTTGGGCCGTTTGTAAACATCAATAATCCCTCCTTTGACGCCACAAACTGTGGTGTCAAAACAAACAAAATTTACATAACCTTTATACCAGTGTTGGGTAAGTCACTTTCAAAATGCAGAATGCAACATACTACAACATACCACTCACTTTCATTTGAAAGCCATACGTTACCTTACAATATCACTTTCTTGTGTAGAATAACTTGTTACTTATTACACTACTTTTGCATTACTTTTTCAAATGTGTGTTCTATTCCGGAAAGAATGTAAGTTTGGTTGGCATACAGGTTTGTCTATTGCAGAGATCTGTAGTGTTCTCAGTGTCCTCTCACTCTGCTTTCTGCACAAACCACGGCTGCATTTATCTTCATCATCGTCTGTCCACTGTCCAGCACCAAGCATTCACACCCAAAGCGCTTTTTCTCAGTCAGAACGCCACAAACATCATGTTGAGAGCGCTTCCATTGGTGCACACAGACGGTAGCCTGCTGGTTTTGTCTGTTTGATGTTGTTCACTGTCAACATGAAAACCAAATTATTGTTATTTCTGGCAGCAGCAGAGGTTCAAAATGGTAGGAAGAGGGGAAGAAACGATCAGGGCGCTTTTCTGCCATGTTCAACTCCTTCAGCTTAAAGAAGCACACAGTGCTCCTCCAATATCAACAGACGCCACCAGCGCTGAAACGCCAGTTGCGTCCATTAAAAGAGGAGCACGTCTAGCGCGTTCTCACATAGAACATGAACTGCAGAAAGACGTTGGCAGCCCCAAAAACACTATTGGTCTGAATGGCTCAGCTGCCTGTGAGGGTGGCACTGGCCCACCCAGGCATACCCGTAGTTACATTGTGGTAATCTACCGCCCGCCTGGTCCGCTTGGTCACTTTCTGGACGAGCTGGACACCCTCCTCTCCGTCTTTCCTGAGGATGGTACTCCACTCATCCTTCTGGGAGACTTCAACATCCAGCCAGTAACCTTACAATCTCCGTCTTTCCTTAACTTCTTCTCATCCTTTGACCTTTACCTCTCTCAATCTCCTCCTACTCACAAAGCAGGGAATGTGCTTGACCTGGTCTTCACCAGATCCTGCTCCACCTCTAATCTCACTGTGACCCCTCTTCCTGTATCCGACCACCACTTTATCACCTTCTCCCTTCCCATCCCCCTCCCCTCCTCCCACCCATCTCCCCCTCACTCTACCACCACCCGACGCAACCTAAAAACTCTCTCCCGACTCCCTCTCTTCTACCGTCCTCTCCCTACTTCCCCCTGCCGAGCAATTTGCTCTCCTGTCCACCGACGAGGCTTCCACTACTCTTCTCTCCTCTCTCTCCTCCGCTCTTGATTCTCTTTGCCCACTCACCACTAAGCCTGCCCGATCTTCTCCCCCTTCTCCTTGGCTGACTGAATCTCTGCGAACTTATCGAACTGAGCTTCGGGCAGCTGAGAGAAAATGGAGAAAATCACATCTCCCTGAAGATCTCTCTTCCTACCACCTTATCCACTCAAACTTCACTGATGCTGTCTCTAAAGCAAAAACCTCCTTCTTCATCTCTGAAATCCAGTCCTCTGCATCCAATCCCAGTAAACTGTTCGCCACCTTCTCCACGCTCCTCAACCCTCCCTCCCCTCCCCCTCCCTCCTCCCTCTCTGCTGATGATTTTGTAACCTTCTTTACAAAAAAGGTGGATGACATCAGCTCCTCCTTCCATCCTCCAGCCACCCTCACTAACACTCCCGACTCCAATCCTGCTCCTCGGCCCCCTGTCCCTGGATTTCCTTCCTTCTCTCCTCTCTCTCCTGATGAAGTGCTTAAACTCATCAGCTCAAACCGAGCCACTTACTGCCCCCTCGATCCTATCCCTTCCTCTCTCCTCCAAACCATCTCACCTAACATATCTCCCTTCCTCACTACCTTCATTAACTCCTCTCTGTCCTCTGGTCTTGTCCCGCCTGCTCTAAAGACTGCAAGAGTCAAGCCTCTGCTTAAGAAACCCTCCCTTGACCCTACTGCTATTCACAACTACAGACCTGTCTCTCTTCTCTCATTCCTTTCCAAAACCCTCGAACGAGCAGCGTCCGAACAACTTTCTCTCTATCTCTCCCAAAATGACCTCCTGGACCCTCTGCAGTCCGGTTTCAAGGCCTCTCACTCCACTGAGACAGCTCTTCTTGCTGTCACAGAGGCCCTTCACACTGCCAAGGCCTCATCCCTCTCTTCTGTTCTTGTCCTCCTTGACCTGTCTGCTGCCTTCGATACAGTCAACCACCAAATCCTTCTTTCCACTCTGTCTGACCTCGGCATTTCAGGCTCTGCACTCTCCTGGTTTGCTTCCTACCTCTCGAACCGCTCATACCAGGTCTCATGGAGAGGGTCCCTCTCCAGATCCTGTCCTCTTACCACCGGTGTCCCCCAGGGCTCAGTCCTGGGCCCCTTACTTTTCCTTCTCTATATCAGATCTCTTGCCTATGTGATCTCTTCTCATGGCTTTTCTTATCACTGCTATGCTGATGACACCCAGCTTTTCCTTTCCTTCCCCCCCTCTGACACTCAAATCGAGGCTCGCATCTCTGCATGCCTCAAAGACATTGGCGACTGGATGTCTGCCCACCACCTCAAGCTCAACCTTGGTAAGACCGAGCTACTCTTCCTCCCAGGAAAAGACTGCCCTCTTGCAGATCTCTCCATCTCCATTGACAACACCACTGTACTTCCCTCCCAAACAGCCAAGAACCTTGGGGTGATCCTTGACAACCAGCTGTCTTGCTCTGCCAACATAGCTGCTACAGCGCGCTCCTGTAGGTTCTCTCTCTACAACATCCGCAAAATCCGTCCCTTTCTCACAAGAGAAGCGACTCAACTCCTGGTCCAGTCTCTTGTCTCCTCCCGCCTGGACTACTGCAACGTGCTTCTGGCCGGCCTACCTGCCACCGACATCCGACCGCTTCAGCTCATTCAGAACGCTGCAGCCCGTCTGATATTCAACCAACCCAAATTCTCTCACGTCACTCCCCTCTTCCAGGAGCTCCACTGGCTTCCCATCTCAGCCCGCATCAAATTCAAGACACTGGTACTGGCCTACAGGGCAGTACACCAGTCAGCTCCCCGGTACCTGCAATCCATGGTCAGGTTCCAAACCTCTCACCGCTCCCTTCGCTCCTCCACCAGTGCAGGTCGCCTCGCCCCTCCTTCGCTACGGGGGCTCAAAAGTCGCTCATCCCGATCTCGACTCTTCTCGTCCCTGGCACCTCAATGGTGGAACGAGCTTCCACCTTCGGTCAGGTCTGCTGAATCACTGCCGATCTTTCGGAAAAGACTAAAGACACACCTTTTCAGGCTCCATCTGGGCCCTTCTTGATCTAACTTCGTCTCTCTCTTTCCTTATTAAAAAAAAAAAAAAAAAAACCTAACCAACCTTGTACCACTAACCTAAACTTGTACCACTGTTCCTTCAGAAGTTGTAGTTGTCATAGACTGTGCTCCATAGTTGATTGTTCTATTGCTGACAAAAAATTTGTTATTGTAAGTCGCTTTGGATAAAAGCGTCTGCCAAATGACGTAACGTAATGTAATGTACTCCATAGCAGCAGAATGACATTGTTGCCCGTGAACCATCCCCAAAACTAATTTCAAGCATCCTGGAGTCAGTGTAAACCATCCAAAATTCTAAATTTTTATTCTTTTCCTTTGTCATGGTCATCTAAGTGGCTTTTTGTTTAAAAACACACAGTTTGATTAAGCTATGATTGTATATTTTGTATGTGCTCTAATTTTAATAAAATATAACTCTATTTGTAACTTGAGTTACTTGACAAAGTAAATGGTATAATTTTACTGAAATCCTATAAGTGATAAGTGATATTACTGAGTTACTGCCAAGAGCAACATATTACATGCAATATGTTGCCTCTGTAGTGAGTTACCCCCAACACTGCTTAATACACACAAATTTACACTACCTCCAGAGCACATTGATCAGATTAAACTCTTGGAGCAAACCACTTTGGGATTTATATTCTCAAGAGAAAACCCCTTTCAATGTATCCTCTTGGCGTACATATGTACAGCAGTTTATCAGCACATTTCAGCAAGTAGCGACTGATCTCATGACGGATAAGGGATGATGGGAAACCTGTGCTTTTTTGCTATAAGTCTCCAGGAAACCACCACCATGGCTAATTGCCACCCAATGCTGGCCTTCCCGATAAAACATGGACCGTACAGATGCTGTGGACTCTGGGAGCCGGAGTCAGAGACAGCACACCCCACTGAATCGTTTTGGGTGCTCTGTCTGCCACTCCCCCCCCATCGTCCATTCTATTAGCAAGCAAGCGAGCATCCTATTTACATTTATTCTTCAAAATAAAATAAAATAAACTTCTCAGCCCTCTTTCTCATGGTTGCATTTGCTGTTTTTTGACCAGGTCCAATAGGTCCTGGTCGAGAGGTGAATTGCCATCCTCTGATCTCTTATCTGTTCTCATGGCCAGCAACATGGAATCATCTTCCGCTTTTGAGTCTCTAAGTTTCCACTTGTGGGCACTCATCATTCTGTTCAGGCAACATCTGAGCAGTGGGAGTCCGCAACAGCACAAGAGCACTAGTGGGATCAAAATGGACGCCACCAATGTCATTACCCAGGTCAACCATCCCAGTCCCCACTCCCTCATCCATCCCCATGGATCTGCTGCGGGAGGGGGCCCTTGGATGTTTGCAATCTGTGTCCGAGAGTGCTCCAATAGGTCTGTCACGTTTTGGAAGGTGTCTGGGATGTAGAAACAACAACTGCGGTTCAACATCTTACAGACACCTCCTCTCTGGGCCGTTAATAGGTCCAGTGCCAGACGGTCTTCGTACTCTGTGGCACGCATCATTTGCAGCTCTCCACTTTGGAGGGCGATGGCCAATCTCATATCGCGGGTGGCATTCACTAGTTCCAGATTAAAGTAGACCAGTGTGTTTATTTTTCCCAGGGCCTCACTTACGCCTATTGGGAAGAATACTGACAGAGTGGTGCTTTTTCCCCTGGAGGTCCAAGGGTCCACAAATCTGAACCCTGGATTTTTAGCCCCCGCGTCCTCTGTCACACTTCTTTTAGTTCAGGCAGTTGCCACGTATGTGCAAACATGTCACACGCGTACCAACAGTTTGCACATAGGTATGCATTATGCGACTCCCCAATAATAATAATCTGTGCACCATCTTCCTCTTATCTCCATTGCACAGAACCGGTCAAGGTAGCATTTAAATTCACATACCTTCCTGTCTACCTTGAAACAATGTTGGGTGGCCTCCACTGGGCATCCTATGGCCAAAATACAGCATATGGCTATACATTTTAATGGGGGTCTGGGCCCTATCGTGGTCAGTCTTCCGTCAGTCAGCTCCTAAGGGGTCATGCCCACGTCAGGGCTTAATATTACCCTTTTTTTTATGTTTACATGGTTCCCCGTCATGGAAAAGATTATGGGGAAACGAGCCATAGTCCAAGACTGTTGGCACAGGGTGTCTATTTGCTATAGTTAATTCAGTCTGAGTAGTCGCATGGCATTGGTATCCTCTCTCGGTAACGTCGTCCCAGTCCCGTACCCACATCAAGTGGAGGTCATACGCACGGGGGTCAGTCGGGGGTCTATTCTTTGGCTTCTGTAGTCATTATTTCAGTATTGTTGTTGCCTCCCTCCTTTGTTCCCGGGGAGGGCGTTTGGGTCTCTCCCCTGGATAGGAGAGTGATCAACAACAATCCCATTACCACCAGTATTGGGGTTGTTCCCCTCCTGGTGGGGTGCATTCCCACCATACTTGGTGTTCCAATTGGCAGTTCTGGTTTACACCACGGTGTGGAACCTAGTTCCCACCTTCTAATGTGCCTGATACAGCTGATTTTGGAGACAATGTCCTATATAATGGGCTCTTTCTTTTCCTTCTAGGTGGACTGTATAATCAGAGCACTCAGATATTTTAGGGGTTCAGACCACCTTGGGTCTGACCGCCGTGCCCTCACGTGCTGTTTGGTTCTAACGTAGTCTCTGGCCTTCAGCACGGCTGGTGGTTTTTCTCTTTCTTCTTTCTTCTCCACTTGTGATCCCTGTTGGCACATAACTCAACTACCGTAAATTCCGGACTATAAGGCGCACCGGTCTATAAGCCGCACCTTCAAAGGTGACTATTTTTTTCTTATATAAGCCGCACCGGTCTATAAGCCGCGGGTGTTTTGATGTTTAATTACCATATGTAAGGCTTCGTGCACAGAGGGGATTGTCGGGAAAGAGATGGCTGTTTGGGGAAGCTCCCATTTATTAACATTTCAACAAAACAAAAGTCAGGTCACTAATCCCCAGACAAAATCACACATTGTGGTATTTTTTGTTTTTTTTACAGTGCACACAGTGTCCGCGGTGTGGTGAAAAGAGGGCAAGAGAGGAAATTAAAACAGAAGTGGATTTATAGTTAGAAAGAGTGCTAAAGAAGAGAGAATTCCGTTTTTTATTTTTTTATTTTAGTTACTCACAGTACTATTGACCAGTCCAACTCAAAAGATATTCGGCAGTTTCACTTTGAGCTCTTGTTCCGCCGCTGTCCATCAATGGTTATGACGAGTCTCGCTGGGTACAGTACGCCAAAGCGATATCCATTGACTCGATGATGCTGTTGTATGTTGCGCGTTTCTGTTGCACCAACGCGGAGAGGTCCTGCCGGACGAAAAAGCGCGTACCCTCCCAGGTGAGGGGCTTCTTCCCCGCAGCCTGGAGGATGAGTTGACGGTCGGGCCAGCGGAGTAGGCAGATGAAGATGGCCCTCGGTGGCAGGCCGGGGTCTGGACGTGGCCGAGGCGCCCGGTGTGCCCTGTCCACCTCTGGTGGTTTCTCGCCTTCCTTCAGGTCCAGGATGTAACACAGGATTTTGCCACGAAAGCGTCCATGTCACCAATCTCAGCTCCCTCTTTTACATTGATCAGGCGAATGTTATTTCTTTTACTCCTGCTGATTAAGTCATCAACCTGCGTGTGCAGCGTTTCGATGTTTTTGCATTTTATCCACTTTCGGACTCACTGTGTTGTTTTTGTCCTCCAGTGCGCTGATGCGCTTTTCCGCATTATAAACTCTGTTCACGGTTGCCTTAGTTTCTTTAGTGAGTGGATGGACTTCTGCACGTTTTCAAACTTGTTTTCAAGCTGCTCAAAACCTCTGAGCGATGTCGGACTTAATCGATAGTGTTTCACGGAGTAAAAGTTTAGCCCAAGCCGTGTATCTCCAGCCTCCAGCAGGTGAGTCATTTCCTCATTCATGGCGTGATTGCTTCGTCTTTTTCTTTCTGCTTACCTGTGTTGTGTTATGTTATGTTATGTTATGTTGTTAAAAGAGGGCAAGAGAGGAAATTAAAACAAGTGGATTTATAGTTAGAAAGAGTGCTAAAAAAGAGAGATTTTTTTTTTTTTTTGGAAAAAATCCATAGATAAGCCGCACCGTTATATAAGCCGCAGGGGCCAAAAAAGGCCAAAAAACGGGAAAAAAGCCACGGCTTATAGTCCGGAATTTACGGTAATTTCAGACATTGCCTGCATGTAACTTTCCTCTGTTACTTGTCCTGTGTCTACTGGGCGAGTTTATCTTGTTTCGGACGCATGTCCAGGCATTACTCCTCCTGTAACCATCTGGTGAGGGGACCATCCTGTCCTCTCACATGGCTCGCTTGGCCTTGAATGTAATACCTGTGGCAGAGCATCAAGCCAATTTAGGTTGGTGCCCTCCATGGCTTTTCTCAATTTGAGTTCTTCCCTCGTTCATGCCTTTACTCATGTTTATTCCGTCTGTGACAAACGTAATCTTATAAATCTATCTTGTAAAAGCTGTTTTTGAAATTTTCTGTGGCGTGATTGGCCGAATGAGACCGCGGCTGAGTTTATGAATGCTGCAAGTTTGCCCCCGCTCCGTGTTGTCCAATCTGGAGCTGTGATACATCAATACATTTCTCCCTCCCTCCTTTTTCTGAAACAATACAGCATTCACAATGCCTTTTGCCTCAGAAACATCCAAATGAAATGGGAGTTCATAATTCGGAAACACAGAGATGTATCTTTTGGTCCAGTTTTTGTTTTAACTGGATGAAGGACTCTTCAGCTTGTTTAGCCCAAGTAAACATTCCCCAGAGGTTTTTTGACCCCTCCCGCGTCGTTTACCATGCAACGGAGTGGTTCTACCGTTGAGGCATATTCTGGGACAAAGTTTCTGCTGTAGCCTGTTAGGTCTAGAAAGCTCAGCATCTCTTGTACTGTTGTTGGTTTGGGGCATGCACGTATGGTATTTAATTTGCGGATATTATTCTGCTTAATACGATGACGGTGCACCTACATATCTGGGTTTTGTTATTACCTCCCTCCTTTGTTCCCAGGGGGCGGGGGCATTTGGCCCATCCCTCGGTTAGGAGTGTCCAACAATAATCCCTCTAGTGTTACCATCTCTATCTCGTTCAGACTGTACGCTATTCTCCTCCTTTCTGACTCCTGATGTTGTCTTGCCTCTGCTCTTTTCTGTTTTTCCCCATGATCTTCAAGAAACTCTCTCCTGGGGAAGGTCCTGCCAATTTTGATCTGTGACCTAGTGACCATCCTGTGTCTGCCAGGCGGTTGTCGCCTGCTGGCTACAGTATTTTTTCTGCCTTGCTCAAGGTCAACAGCTCCTTACTGTTGATAGGTGGTTCATGTGTTTGCGGGCCCAAATTCTCCTTATGCCATTGAGCAATAATGGCATTGTTCACTTATTTTACTTTCTGGCATTTACCGGTCTTTGTGACTTCATCACTCAAAACCTCTGCTCTTTTGAGCATGTCTCCAAATGTTATGCTTCTCATTTCTGCTGTGTCTTATTTTGCCCTCTAAATACTTTTTCTTTACCCAACCCACTTGCTCTTTCGAGACTTGCAATGATTTTTTTCAGATAGGTTTCCTGCTAAGATGTCTACTGGCTGCCAAGCCGAATGACAAACTCATAAGTTCCTTTGACTTTCCACTCAGAATTAATATTCAAAAGTAGCAAAGGTTCTGGCAGTTTTATAGACATCCGCTAATTGTCAGTGAGAAAAACCCACCCTTCCCCAAAGCAGTTACACTCTACAGTGGCTGCACTCATCTCAAGTGTGCTTGAGTTTTGTGCTAAGAGTTGACAACTTTGTGTGCAGTTGTTTCCTCAAACACCTCTGTAGTTATACATTTCTAATATTTTTATTTATCTAGACCTGAAGGAGTGGCTCAGTATTTGTGCTCCACCACGACCGGTCGCTGAACTTAAGCACAATACTGCTAAACTTGAAGGAGTGCCCAATATCGGCTTCACCACAACCGGCCACTGATCGATAATATCTCAGGCTCAATACTACCCCGTATTGGCCCCCAACGATCATCCCTGGTTGTTGATACCTTAGGCTCGATACTGCACTCCTCCCCGCTCGATCAGCCACGCCTTCGTTAGGGTCCAAGCTGGCGGTAAACTATTTCCACTCCTCCCTGCTCAAGCTTGAGACGGTTAAACTACACTCAGTTTACCCTATATGGAGCTCAATTGTCTCTGACCTGCACCCTACAAATTTTCACCATTTATCAATCAAGATATACTTACTTGGTAACTCCAGGCACTCACCCTAAAATTTCTAGTTCTAGCCCTAGACGCTTTATATTAAAAAAGGTGCGTCTTACCTTGTTTTTAGGCGCCTGGTGAGTGTCTGCAATCCCAAGCAAGCGTCCGGCCCGCTATGGCCGCGCTACTCCTGATGTGTCGGTCCACTCTCCATCCTCTCGCCGGTCCACACTCCCACCCACGTCAAGGGGTCACCAATTATTAGGGTTTTAGTCACATAAAACCCAGGCGTGTTCGTTGAGTGGGAGGAAAACACAGCGAGACTGCGAGACAAGGACACATTCGACAACAAGACAGGTGGATAAGGTTAAGTGCACAGTGTCACATGTTTATTTAAGACTAGCAGACATGAATGGTTATATCAAAGCATTATATTAAAATTGGTACAAGTCAGAAACAACTGAATAAACTCATCGATACATTTACCCAAAGAGGATAGAATGTGAAGTTCTTCCCAGCTTCCAACGATCGTTGCAGCAGTGACCTGTCATACCTCAACACCAAGTGTCAGGGGATGAAAGGATACCGCACCCCTCTCACTCTGAGATGTTATACAGTAAAATGTGACTTTCTGATTGGTCCTCAAGTGGAAAGCAGGAGGAGTCTTGAAGCCAAAAACATCATTTCCCAGAAGCCCTGAGTCTTGAGGCAAAGCCACCGTTGCCGGACTTCCTGGGATCCTCGAGTGGGCGTATCCCGACGCAGGCCATGTGGGTGTTTGTATTTGAGAGAGAGAGAGAGAGAGAGGAAGAGAAAGAGAGAGATAGTGTTTGTGAGTGAGTGAGTGTGTGTCTGGGGGGGGGGGGGGTGTATGTATGTGTATGTGTGTGTGGGGCTGTGTGTGTCCGCGCAGGATTGACACACATCCATGATAGTACATTTCTTCTTCACAACACAAAGTATATTTTAAACTGCATTTTCATAATTGGTTAGAAAAAACATTACATACAAATATATCTCAACCAAATTGCATAATGTTCATGAGTATATTACTTCAAACTTTTAAACAATGGTCTGTTATAAGCTCTGACGGGAAACTTACTCCCGTCTTCATGTTTACAGATAGCACGGCCACCTGCAAGGTCGAAATACGTCAGTTCTTACACAGCACTTGATACTAAAATAAGGCCGTCTTTGTTCTAAGCTAGACCTCAAGAGCTTTTTTTGGTGGGAACTGCAGAATACATAATTCAGTGCTTTTCTCACACTAACTGTTCTCAATTGCACATGGGCACATGGGCAGCTGATCACCCTATTGATTAGAATTTGGGCCGTTTGTAAACATCAATACGAGCGACTAACGTTACGTTATGAGATGAGAAGCAGGCTAGTCGTCAGTGAAACTGGACGTCCTCAGTCAGAGATACACTCCAACTCCGGTAGAATATGGGTCCTTTTATTGTTTAGTAACAAAATGTGTTTTGAACCAGGCAGTGAGATATAGATAGAGGCATTATGCATCTGCATGAAGTAGAAAGCTTTAAAAGCACTTTTAACAGAAACAATGTTGCAGATACAAATGCCACAGTCACAGTTTAGGGATATATTTATTGGTATTTTGAAATGAAAGGACAAAAAATACATTAAACTACAGCCAAACTGCATTAAGTTTTAAGCATATAACAAGATATTTTTTTTCTTTTATGACCATATACTATATAAATAATATACAAAGACACATGCAAACTAACACAGTGGCACAACAGAGTAATCAAAATTCAAAAACAAATAACAAAAGGGGGAAACAATTATGAGAAGAAAAACAAAGGGAACACTACAACATATAAGGTGACAAAGTGTTGCTCTCTTAGGTAAGAAAACAGAGGGTTGTTGTTTATTTCTTCATGAAATTAGATCAAAGCTTTCCCTGCTCCATTCATCTGAAGATTTGCCTCTAATGCAGAGCTTGTGCTTTAAAACCTGAAAGAAACCTGACGTTTCTGTCCAAAGCTGATCTGAGCCTGGGCTGTGTTAGCCTTTTGTCACAAAACTAAAGCTGATTTGGTCATTTTTATGTTGTTTTGCTAATAATAAATTGCTAATAACAGTATTTTCTACATTTCTTAATGTCACATGGTTCAAGGCAGCATGAATGTCATATTGTAATGCAGGGTATTTTACCTTTCCGGTGTAGGTACAGGAATGGGTGGACAACCCCAGTTATTATAGCAATAACTGATGAAATGGTATAGTAAGTGTTGAACTCCCAGAAGGTTATATAAGATTTAAGTATAAATATGATCACAAAGGGAAGGTAGCTGATGATCGTCGACACTGTGATGATCAGAATGACCTTAAAGGCCTTCATCTTTGGATCACCGCTTCTCCCTTTCTCCCTCTCCCCTTCCCCCGGCCCAGGCTTCCTCAAAGCCCTGAGAACTGAGAGGCAGCAGAACAGATTCACTGAGAACAACACAACATACAGACTCATGGTAAAATATGTTAACATACGTGCTATCTCTACCATGAAGCCATACATAAAACAGAGTCCAAGCAGCAGCAGCCAGACCACAGAGCAGCAGGCCACCCTGTACTTGAGGGATTTCAGCCTGAGGAAGAGCACAGGGTGGATGACTGCAAGGTAGCGCTCCACACAGATACAGGTCTGGAGGAGGGGGCGGCCGAAGTAGAGAAACACAGTGAAAACCAGAAACAAGTCCCAAAAGACGCTGACAGTGCTGCTGTGATAAAAGTAGATGAAATAACAGATATTTGACAAACCATAAAACATCTCAGACACAGTGAGGTTGAGAGAGAAGAACTCCAAGGTCATCACGGCTCTTGCTCTGGTCACCATCAGGCAAAGGATAAAGCCATTGGCAGGGAATCCCAGGATCAAGTTGATTGCATTTGCAGCAGTAAGAAGCAACTGAAACTGTTGAAGGTCGGAGCTGTTGGTGAAGACGGGGACTGATGTGTTTTCTTCAAGCCTAAGCATCTTGACTCCACAGTTTCTAGGGAATGTTGAAGAAATCAGAGTGCCATGTTGCTTACTGCTTTAACAGGAAACCAGCTTTAATATAATCAATATTGAAATCATACTGGCTAGATAATTCTGACAATGGTTTTAGTGAAGCCGTTAGATCAGTAAACTCTTCCAACCTGGTGTGGTGGACTCCTCTGTCTCTCTTCAGCAGCTTCAGCGTAGTCAACTGTCAATGTGATCTGTGGAAAGAAGTATTATCTCTCTATCTGACAGCACCTTTTCTATGCAGTCTCCACACCTGCTCAGTGGATCATATCAATCACATTTATATTCCTGTCACAGCAACCATTAGCTACACAAACATTAGCTGGAAACATGCAAATACTGTGCCAAAAAATACAAAACAGCACACTGTGGCTGACTACTTTATGGGACAAATCAATCAATCAATTTATTCATTTGTAAAGGGACAATGTACATTAATCAACATTCAAACAAATGTAAATGTATAGCCAAAAGGATAATTTTCTTCGCGAGTCCCTTTGCCCGGTGTTGACTGGTCTCCTACAGAATAATAACACCTAGTTGAAAACATCATTGTTAAGAGAGAGAAAAGAGGGAAAGCACCTACAATACAGGTGAACAGGATAAAAGCACACACAATACACTATAAATACCAAAAGTGATGGGTAAATAAATGACTGTGGTTAAGGATGCTTTCTCACTGGGAACGACTGATTTCATTCAGTGTCCGTGTAAGATCCCCCTCTCCCGCTGGTCAGCATTCACATTACAACATTTCTTCCGTGCTCGGGAACACTTGCAGAGTCATCAACTATGCCTGGAGTGTATCCTCACCCCTGTGTTGGCTACGTGGTTTGCCTGGAGTGTATCCTCGCCCCTGTGTTGGCTACGTGGTTCTTAGGTCTCTCATCGAAACCAGACCCTTCTCACTCCAGGCATGGTAATTTTTGTCTGACCACAGAGCTAAAAAAGAATGATTAAAACAAATTGGTAGGGGTGGGAATCACCAGATGCCCACGATACAATACTGAAACGATACTTGAGTCACGATACGATAGTATTGCGATACTGCGATATTTTCGATATTGCGATATATTGAATATTGCGATATTTCGATTTCTTACTTTTTCAACTGCAAATGATGTCCCCAAAGGAAAACTTTGTCAACATCTGGTTTATATAAGAACAATTTTTCAGTCTGTACATCTGACTTCAATCATTTTATTGCAGCAACATTGTCAAGTAGACAGACCAACAACTTTGATAAAGTCATGTCATAGTTGCATGCACCTGACAAACTGAACTGTTTGTTACAGTCTACTTACAGTCCACTGGATGTCTGTGTGGACTACTGTACTTATGTAGTTTTTGCAACTTCACTTCACTTACACAAAACATCTTGTGCAGGCCCTTCAGTAACTGGGGAATTTGTAAATTACTGTTATGACAAAACTGTTACTGTTAAAACAAAATGAAAATATGCTACCGTTTGTTTACTGCTGGCCTTGGAACGAAAGTTTATAGTAGCCCGGTGGCCTGGCATGGCCTGCAAAAAAAAAAAAAAAAATTGCAATATCGATACTTGGCGTCCAAATATCGATACAATATCGTCAGGCAAAATATCGCGATACTGTGGTGTATCGATTTTTTCCCCCACCCCTACAAATTGGTGTGTGGACAGAAACAACCGGTAGATTCAGAACACCCCTAACTTGGTTTAGAATTCTGACAGTTTTTCACAACAAAACTTAAATTCCGTAAAGTCCCAGGCTGCTCTGGCTTAGAAAATAACATAGCTGGCAGAGAGGAGTTGGCAATAGAATTGGCTTCCATTTTCAGCCACGGAGGGGCCCGAGAATTAAATTGCTAGGGGTCCCTTGCCGCCAAAACATTAGGGCCCTGACATTGGCAGCCCAGTAGTAGTGTCTAAATACAGGTAAGGCTAGTCCTCCTTCAGATTTGGGTTTCTGCAAGTGATTTTTTGAAATTCTATGGTTCTTATAATTCCATATGTAGGACAGAATTATGGAGTCCAGTTCTTTGAAAAAAGACGACGTAAGAAAGATGGGAAGATTTTGACACAGATAGAGGAACCTAGGAAGTGAAACCATCTTAACTGAGTTTATACAACCAATCATAGACAGAGGCAAGGTTTTCCAGTTTTCTATACATTGTTTATGTCTTGAAACAAAATCACCAAAATTCAACTTAAATATTAGTTTAGGGTCTCTAGGTATTGTCAAGCTAAGATAAGTCAGGTGGTCCTTTGCCAATTTGAATGGGAGATTTTCAAGGAAACCAGGAGTAAAGACATCAGTGAGAGGCATTAAGTCGCTCTTTGTCCAGTTAATTGTGTATCTAGACAGCTTGCCGAAGGAGGTGATTAATTCTAGGAGAGGGGGGGTCGATGTTTCTGAATTATGTAGGTATAATATTACAACGTCGGCGTACAAACTAATACGTGTCTCGATACCCCCGACCTTTAGGCCTGCAAGGCTTGGGTGGCTACGTATTTTTAAGGCAACGGCGAAGAGGGCCGGGGAGAGAGGGCAACCCTGCTGGACCGAGCGAAGTAATGGAAACCTGGTTGACTTGTCACCATTGGTTATAACTGAACATGTTGGACTAGAATATATGAGCTTTACCCAGGATATGAGTGAATCGCCAAACCCGAATCTGTGCAGTGACTCAAACATATAAGGCCACTCAACCTGGTCAAACGCCTTCTGTGTGTCGAGTGATAAAATCGCTGCACCGCTGGTCTTATTGTGGTCTGCATATATGGTGTTGAGGAGACGTCTGACATTGAAGAAAGAAAACCTACTCGGGATAAACCCTGTCTGGTCAGGATGAATGATTGATGACAAATATTTATTTAGCCGGGTAGCCAGCGTTTTAGTGATTACCTTTCTGTCAACATTTTGGAGTGCTATTGGTCTATAGCTGGCCGGGTCTACTTCCTCTTTTTTTCTCTCCTTTTTTAAAATGAGGGAGATGTTTGCTTCATACAATGTTTTGGGCAAGACTTTGTCCTTCCTAGAGCAAGATGTCATTCTGAGGAGCAGTGGGGCAAGGATGTCACCAAACTTTTTGTAAAATTCAGCACAGAATCCATCCGGGCCAGCTGCTTTGCCTGATGGGAATGATTTAATGGTAGAAGTTATTTCCTCTAAAGTGAAATCAGAGTCTAGGTTCTCCCTGGTAGCGTCACTCAGTTTGGGTGTTTCTAGAGGGTCAAAAAAGTCGTTCAAATCAGACTGGGCGGGATTGCATTTAGATGAGTAAAGTTCACTGTAAAACTCCCTAAAACGATCATTTATCTCCTTGGGGTTGGTCAGCAGGGCACCCCTCTTTGATTTGATGGATAGGATTGACCTGGAGGCCTGGGCGCCCTTAAGCTGTCGCACCAGGAGCCCCTCGGGCTTATCTACAATACTCATAACTTTTGATCTGAGAGAGTAATTCAAAAAGCTATGAGGAGCTCAAGGATGAACTGATTACATTTTGGTGGTCAAAGGTCAAGGTCACTGTGACCTCATGAACGCTATTTTCAAGCACGTTAACGTGATACCTCAGTAACACCTTTTACGGAATTTCCTCAAATTTGGCTCAAGCGTCAAAGTCTGGACAGACATGGATGTCGACTGCTCACTTGTTGTCGGAGGCATATATCCACGGTGCGGTCGTTCTAGTTATTGTGCTTGCTGAAAGCAAGGCACAATCTATGAAATCCGCCATACTTATTTCAGATTACAATGTGTGACACATAATTTGAAATCTTACAATCTGCACTTTAATAATCTGTAAAAAACTGGCAAATGACCTCGGCCTACTTGTGGGTTGAAATACCAGCAGCTGTCACATGTTGGCATAAAGTAGAAAGCTTGAAAAGCACTTCTAACATAACCAGTGTTGCAGATACAAATGCCACAGTTGCTGTTTAGGGATATATTTATTGGTATTTTGATATCAAGGGACAAAAAAATACATATTAAACTACAGCCAAAGTACATGAAGCTTTATGGCAATATCCATTTCTTCTTTTATGAGCATACAAGTATATAAATAATAGAGAAACACAAATACAACTTGTCACATGCAAACTAACACAGTGCCACAACATAATACTCAAAATTCAAAAACAAATAACAAAAGGGGGAAACAATTATGAGAAGAAAAGCAAAGGGAACATAAAACATATAAGGTGACAAAGTGTTGCTCTCTTAGGTAAGGAAACAGATAGTTGTTGTTTATTTCTTCATGAAATTAGATCAAAGCTTTCCCTGCTCCATTCATCTGAAGATTTGCCTCTAATGCAGAGCTTGTGCTTTAAAACCTGAAAGAAACCTGACGTTTCTGTCCAAAGCTGATCTGAGCCTGGGCTGTGTTAGCCTTTTGTCACAAAACTAAAGCTGATTTGGTCATTTTTATGTTGTTTTGCTAATAATAAATTGCTAATAACAGTATTTTCTACATTTCTTAATGTCACATGGTTCAAGGCAGCATTAATGTCATACTGTAATGCAGGGTATTTTACCTTTCCGGTGTAGGTACAGGAATGGGTGGACAACCCCAGTTATTATAGCAATAACTGATGAAATGCCATAGGAAGTGTTGAACTCCCAGAAGGTTATATAAGACTGAAGTATAAATATGATCACAAAGGGAAGGTAGCTGATGATCGTCGACACTGTGATGATCAGAATGACCTTAAAGGCCTTCATCTTTGGATCACCGCTTCTCCCTTTCTCCCTCTCCCCTTCCCCCGGCCCAGGCTTCCTCAAAGCCCTGAGAACTGAGAGGCAGCAGAACAGATTCACTGAGAACAACACAACGTACAGACTCATGGTAAAATATATTAATATCTTTGCTCTCTCTAACATGAAGCCATAGATAAAACAGAGTCCAAGCAGCAGCAGCCAGACCACAGAGCAGCAGGCCACCCTGTATTTGAGGGGTTTCAGCCTGAGGAAGAGCACAGGGTGGATGACTGCAAGGTAGCGCTCCACACAGATACAGGTCTGGAGGAGGGGGCGGCCGAAGTAGAGAAAAACAGAGAAAACCACAAACAAGTCCAAAAAGACACTGACAGTGCTGTGATACAAGTAGATGAAATAACAGATATTTGACAAACCAAAAAGCATCTCAGACACAGTGAGGTTGAGAGAGAAGAACTCGAAGGTCATCACAGCTCTTGCTCTGGTCACCATCAGGCAAAGGATAAAGCCATTGGCAGGGAATCCCAGGATCAAGTTGATTGCATTTGCAGCAGTAACAAGCAACTGAAACTGTTGAAGGTCGGAGCTGTTGGTGAAGACGGGGACTGATGTGTTTTCTTCAAGCCTAAGCATCTTGACAGTTTCTAGGGAATGTTAAAGAAATCAGAGTGCCATGTTGCTTACTGCTTTAACAGGAAAACCAGCTTTAATATAATCAATATTGAAATCATACTGGCTAGATAATTCTGACAATGGTTTTAGTGAAGCTGTTAGATCAGTAAAGTCTTCCAACCTGGTGTGGTGGACTCCTCTGTCTCTCTTCAGCAGCTTCAGCGTAGTCAATGTGATCTGTGGAAAGAAGTATTATCTCTTTATCTGACAGCACCTTTTCTATGCAGTCTCCACACCTGCTCAGTGGATCATATCACTCACATTTATATTCCTGTCACAGCAACCATTAGCTACACAAACATTAGCTGGAAACATGCAAATACTGTCCCAAAAAATACAAAACAGCACACTGTGGCTGACTACTTTGTGGGACAGAAATGACAATTGCAGTTCAATCAATTTATTTATTTGTAAAGGGACAATGTACATTAATCAACATTCAAACAAATGTAAATGTACCCGAGTTAGCCAAAAGGATCATTTTCATTGGGAGTCCCTAGAATAATAAAACATGCAATAGTTGAAAGAGGGAAAGCGCATACAATTTACAGGTAAACAGGATAAAAGCACACACAATACACATAAATACCATAAGCAGACAAAATAGACAAGGGATGGGTAAATAAATGAAGTTAATAATAATAATAAATTAAATTTATATAGCACACTTTAAAATCCAAGGACTTCACAAGGTGCTTTACAGATGCATGATAAAAGCAATCAAGCAATCAATTAAGGGGGAGAAAAGAAAAGAAAACTTGGTTAAGGATGCTTTCTCACTGGGAACGATTGCTTTCATTCGGTGCCCGAGTACGATAACCCCCCCCCCCTGGCTGGTCAGCTTTCACATTACAAATTTCTTCCGTGCTCTGGAACACTTGCAGAGTACACAGCAACTATTAGTAGAGCGGATTAGCTCCCAAAAATATGCCTGGAGTGTAATATTTGACTGGTACTCTAAGGCCTATAAAATAAGGCAGAACTCACCATCTTCGGCTGCTTGGAATCCTCTCTGCTCCGTCCTATGGCTGTGCAGCAGTCTCTGACGCAGGGGATGACTATCGCCCAAAGGCTAGGGCTGGGTATTGGCAAGGACCTCACGATAACAATACGTATCACGATACATGGGTCGCGATACGATTGTCTCACGATACATTGCGATACAATACATATTGCGATATATTGCAATACTCTGCACAATTTACTCAAAAATAAATAATAGAGCTAACGATGCAACACACTATGTACCACCCAGGTAGTGTAATAATATGTACATCACTTTATACTGATAACTTAGTGGACAAATTTAGTCAAAATTACCGAGTGTTGAGTGTGTTACTGAATGCACTCAAAACATTGATATGGGAAATATCGATACAGTATCAATTACGGGTGGGAATCACCAGATGCAGATGCCCGGTGGCATGGCATGGCCTGCAATTATTTTATTTTTTTAATATCGATACTTGGCGTCCAAATATCGATACAATATCGTCAGGCAAAATATCGCGATATATTGCCGTATCGATTGTATTGCACAGCCCTACAAAAGACTCTTTCTGAAGGAGTGGAAGTCCCCCTCCCCGCCTTCTTTTCAGCTGTGGCTTGGGGACATGGTTTTGGTTGTGCGCAGGGAAAGACTCACTCAAGACTCACTAACTCACTCTGGAAGTTCTGAGACTACTGTATAAATTACTGCGCGCTCATTTGAATTGGGTGTGACCAACAGGTACTGCTGTCTGTCGGGTCCCCAGCAGCGCAGCTGCCAAGTTTGGTTCTTGAGACAAACTTTTTTTTGTCATTTTGTATTTATTTGATAGGATAGTATGTGCTACACAGTGACAGGAAAGCAGAGAGGGAAAGAGGGGAGGACATGCAGCAAATTCGATCCCGGGTCGGCTGCGTGAAGGACTAAGCCTTAATATTTTGCTTGATAAACCACTTTTTTGTGTTGGCGGTAGGTGGTGCTATGACTATGCACATGTCCGAATCGCACAGAATTTGGGACTGCGCTCCGTCAGGTTCCCGGCAGCGCACTCCCTAAGGTTGATGTCGATCTGATGCATGGTTGTCAAGATAAACCACTTTTTGTGTTGCCAGTAGGTGGCACTGTCCGAACTTCACAAAATTCAGCCCTGCACTCCCACAGCTCTCCCTATGCGCACTCTTCGAGTTTGGAGGCGATTGGAGTAATGGTGTGTGAGTTATGGCCATTTCAAATCGAAAACTTAGCCGTAGCACCCCCTATAGTTTACTGTAGGGCTGTCACTTTTTATTTGAAATTCGAATTTAACTTCGAATGTGGGGGAGGAGGGCATGTTCGAATGTAGGCTATAATTGACCTGTTCGATTTTTTTTTTTTTTTTTTTTTTTTTTTTTTTTTTATTAACCAAAATTAACCAACTGCTGCTTGCTGGTAATGTTAATCTCATGTCAGAAAAAGTCTCCAGATTTGTCGCGTTAGTCTCTTCTGAGAAAGATTGTCTCCAGGGTCTGAAAAGTTGTCTCGAGTTGGATGCAGCCAAGTTTGTGAGGCAGTGTTGTGACTGTGAGCGTCCAAGCTAACACAGCAGCGGAGAGGAGCTGACTGACTGGACCATGACAGCTGAGGATTTTTTTTTTATATTCTTTTAATATTTTATATTATATTATATATATTTATACGATGTAACCGGCAGGCGCGGACTGCATAATCGGGCACGTCGGGCAGATGCCCGGTGGCCTGGCCTGCAATTTTTTTTTTTTTTTTTTTTTTTTTTTATTAACTCATTGAGTGCCAATGACGACAATCGTCGTCAATTCGAATAGTAACGTAGAGTGCCAATGACGACGATTGTCGTCAATTGCGTTTTTTGACGGTGGGACGTGGATCAAAGCCTGATCCATCTCCTGTGAAAGTATGATGGATGTTGAATGTGTAAAAGCTATTTTACGGACCCATTAGGTGGCGACAGTGCTCTCCAGATTAGAGAAAGGCGAGGAAAAAACAGAGAAGTCATGGGGAAATGGAAATCGCATAACGTTAGCTGTGCCTGCAGCAGCCAATCTGCTGCCACAATTGAGCCCCTCTGTGTCCGCTGCGATAGCCCATCCGCATGATTAGTTGTGGAGTTGTTATTATTCTCAACTGGAAGCGATGGGAGCCGGTGACAAATACACGCGGAACGCTGTAAAAAAGCTGGATGTAGCACACTTTTCAGTGCATTGCAAACGCAGCAGAGAGCCACCAGAGACACTCCCACGGAGGTGGGGTTTGCAGTTGAGCGGGGTGGGGCACGCAGGGCAGCATACAACACCGACCCAGACAGACCGAGACAGCAGGACAGGATTGGCAAACACAAGCTAGAATATCTGATGCCCACCAGCAGTAAATCAAGACCAGCAAGAAGCTGCAACCAGCAGCGCACGCAGGGGCCAGCGCTGCTGGTTGCAGCTAAAAAATATTATTTTGCCAAACAAAATTCCTTTGTTTTCACTGTTTTATTGAAGGAAATTATTTTTGAGGTGTCACTACATCAGAAAATATTAGCTTCAGAGTCAGTCATGTGCTTGAAATGCTTCATTTCACAAAAGGCTAATTATCTCTGCTTCTAGTTTGGAACGTCTCTTTTTGGTGAAATCAACCTATCTTCTCCGGCTCATAACTAAAGAACGGAAAATGATATCAATAAACTTTTTTTTGCTGATGATAGAAGAGTCATCGTTCTTTGGGCGTGTTCGGTGTTTTCATAGTAATATCACACAATATTCTGTGGGCCTCGAGAAATCACTGAAAACGCTCTGAAACTCTGGCACTGGGAGCAGTGCCAGAGTGCAGTGCCAACAATATATTTGAACATTTTGCGGGCAATTAAAGTTTGTTCGAACTTTATTTTGGGGAAAAAGTGACAGCCCTAGTTTACTGACCTGGAAGCTAGTTAAATCGCTACCTTTTGCTAGCATGATGCTTAGAAAATAGCATAAACTCTTGGCCAACCTGAACGCAAATGTGCTATTATCCAATGTTTTTATAATATGACCAGGAGGAAAAAACAGACCCCTCCAGTATCCTGTTGAAATGTATTTGCTGTTTAGCCACGGTGAAGTTGTAGAATAGGTGTTTCTCTCAGCATGGGCTACAGGAGATTTTACTCTTTTAGATCCACAGTAGATGTGGTGTGCAGAGTCACCTACTGGTAAAGAAATTAATAGTTCCACTTGGTGGCCATTAGCACCATTATCTCTCTCATAAACAAACGCACAATAATGTGATGAAAGTGGCGTATAAGAGCATTGTTATCTGCCATCTCTCTCTTTTGCGGCAATCCATGAACTCAAATCCTTCAGCGCTGTCGTTATTTACTTTAGACAGCGAGTAAAATAAAAGCACGTCATTAAATAATCATGCCCCAATCTTTTCTCTGAATAGTCGCCGGCAATATCGTTGTAGTGTGAACGCTTGAGCAACAGCATATCGTTATAGTTTATAGTTATCTTTATATTGTAGTGTGAATGGGCCTTTGGTCATTTGAAATAATTGAGGGATATGTAAGCTAGACGTAGACAGAAGTAAATTGGCTAGAAAAAACACTGGTATTTTACAGACATGCACGCACGTACGCACGCGCGCACACACACACACAGTTACATAAATACATACTTCAGCATGCGCTGGGACGCGTCATCAGTGATGTTGACTGGGGTCGTAAGGTGTTTCGGTCATACATCATACACCCTCGC
>NC_139627.1:20612878-20632878 GCF_964638095.1 Poromitra crassiceps | reverse complement strand
ACACAGCACACACATTCAATATAAATAGTTGTATTCTTAGGACAGGTAGGTGGAACAGACTAGACAGAAACTAATATTTAAAACTTTTCATTACCTGCCAATTGTTCCATTATGACATGTATACGTTTTTACAGTGTCAGTCCGAAGATGTTATTACATTATCTGGCAAGGTAATTATTACATTATTTGCCAATGTATTTTTAGCCATCTGGAGGCACATTTTGTGATATTTATGTTACATTTCCAGCAGGTATCACATTATCAGCTACTGCCTGTGTTAATATCTCCTCCTGTCAAACAGCAGTATTCACTGCCTGTGTTAATATCTCCTCCTGTCAAACAGCAGTATGATAGTATCAAACGCTTAGCTGGATGCTTTCCATCAAGACGAACAGGCATCAGTGTGTGATCTGGCATCATGATTCTGCGCGTGTGTCTGCATAGTAAAAAATCATGAGGTTGCTCTGAAAAGAGGTTGCCGTGGCAACAAATGGAGTTTTTTTATGAGCTGTGTGTGTGTGTGTGTGTGTGTGTGCGTGTGCGTGCGTGCCTATGTGTACAGTATGTGTGCGAGAGTGAGTTTTGGAGGTGTTATTATTTATCCCTCTTATTGTTTTAATGGGAGCTGTTTTATTCTCTGTCTCTTTCTGTGTCTCTGTCTGTCCCTCTCTATGTCTCTCACTCTCTCTGTCTCTTTCGCTCTGCAGTGTTGAAGCTGGGTCCGGAGGCCTTTAAGTTTGACAGTGGTCTAGAGGCGGTGGCTGTGCGGCAGAATGAGAAGTACTACATCCTGCGGCCGGAGGTCATCGAGACCTACTGGTACATGTGGAGGTTCACCAACGACCCCAAATACCGCCAGTGGGGCTGGGAGGCAGCACAGGTACACATCACACATACACAACACTGCCTCCTGTGTGTCTACAACCTCGGCATTTTAACATCAATAAATCACGAGCACATCTCAACTCCACTCCAGGATCAATAAAATATCACATTAGAGTGTATTCATTGTCTTCATGTCCAATCAAAAATGCAGCGCAGGGAGATTGAGTTGGCAGTTTTCCTCCCGATTAAACTATGATGTTGTGTTGACTACATTCAAAAGTTCAGTTCAGAGCCTTGTCAAACTGTTAAAACCATGGGGTAAAATGGCATTTCCATCAGTGGATGTCCTGCAAGAAGTGGGACTTAACATAACTATATAGTAGGATGAGATGATATAGATGCAAGCAGAAGAAGTTGGCTTATTCTACTTGACATAGAGGTGATAAAACCACAGTATATATACACAATAAAATTGAATTAGGAAGGAGGGGAGGAACTGACAAAATTGTGGAGATATAAATAAATAAGACACACACACACGGAACTGGAGAGAAAATAGTAGCCGGTCCGGTATACATTCACCCCCAGGTGAAGGTTGTAGGTTTCCATCCAAGCCATTCATCTCAGTCTGGATGGTTGGTGAACCAAATCATAGTGTACTTTCCCCTTACTTCTCCTTAACCAGCAGGTCATTGCAATATAACTCTTCGCATCTATTCAAAAAAGTATTGTTCCATAAAGAAAATTGGGTTTCCAGACAGACAGAGCTTACAACAACAATAACAATAACAATAACAATGAAACACATGACATAAAAGCACAGTAAAACCTAATCTATGAACATAATGGGCTTTATGAGGCATTTCTGAGCTGCGGGTTATTTGGAGCAGGGCCAGCGATAGCCTGGAGCTTAGAGAGCGAGAGCAGCTGCGAGGTTCTGGGTGAATAAAATGGATATGCAACGCTCTCCTACGACTCCGACACTACTGCCGAGATGCCCTTACCCTTGGTTCACACCAGGTGCTATTCAGAAGCAACGCTGAACAGAAGCTGAGTGCCACGCTGAACCGGTCACACCAGAAAAACTCTCTTCTCCCCAGCGCCTTGCTCAGAGCTGCCCTGCCCCCGCTCACAACTTGCATTGCCTTCATGCCTGGCAGCTCGGGTGCAGCGCGCTGCACGCTTGAAAAATAGCACAGAAGCTGAAGCTATCGCTGCAGCGTAGCTTGAGCGTGGCGTGCGGCTTGTGTGAACGGTCTCGCCTGTTAACAAGGATGCCGAACTGAAACTGCCATAGCGCTGCATAGCTTCAGCGTGGGATTGGCGTATGGTGTGAATGAGGGCTTAACTGCTTAGTGGGAAACAGTGCTAGGCTGTGGTTGTGTGGATATGTTTGAATGTGAAGCAGAGTGAAGCCGACGGTGAGGTCGTGCTCAGCAGACCTTCCCTTTAGCCATTTAATTGTGGTTGAATAAAGGCAGAAAAAATAAAAGGCAGAAAATGATGTGCTTAGGAGCATAAAACTGTGCTTCCTGGGTAGAAGAAGGTAACCTTGTTCCATCGTTGAATGAAATTGCACATTTGGGTTTTATTCCAGGGTTTACCTCTGTTAAATGGCTTGAGGTATTGGGGTTTAGGAATAGTGACTAGGGGTGTCACGATACACTCAGTTCACGATACGATACGTATCACGATACTGGGTTCACGATAACGATACGATACGATACGATTTTAACAATATTTTTTTAAACTTGAATAATGACAATATATGACTGGAAAAGTAGTATTTTATTTGAAATGCACAAATACAAAACATGCTGTTGTGGGAAATTGTTATTACAATAACAACTAGAAAAAACATGAGATTGGAGATGAGGCTTATCTTGAAATAGAATGAGTTACACCGTCACTTAGATTTACTTTGAACTAAAAGGTTTCTCAGCAGTATAAATTCTCATTATGCATCTTCAGTTTTTCTTCAAACTCAAACAACAAGACTTTTCTTAATCTATTTTTTATGCATCTTCAGTTTTTCCTGTCAAGTAAACAGTTTTGCCAGAAACTCAATTGAATGGTTTCTCTCCTGTATAACTTCTCATGTGTCTCTTCAGAGACTTGTTCAACTAAACTACTTTCCACACATTGAACTTCAACAAACAAAGACGTTTCTTAGTCTATTTTGGGGGGGGAAATTGCGATATGAGATTTCATCTCAACGATACATATCGTGACGTTTTACTATCGCGAAATTTCGTGGGACGATATATTGTGACACCCCTAATAGTGACTGTCAAAACTCCTGGCTTGAAACAGCATTGCTAAACTTTTCTTTTTTCTATTCTGATCATCTGCATGTCTAACCTGATGCTGCCAGATGGATGTTTCACAGAACCATCTGGGAACTCGACCTTGGAAACTTTCAAAAAATATTTGCCAGGTGATTGGTCCATCTGTCTATCACCATCTATCACGGGCTAACTTCAACCACTTAGGACCGCCTCCTCCTGCCTCGGACACTGATTGGTCCGCACCACTGGTGGAGTCGAGTCAAACGCATATCTGGCAGCATGGCAAGATGGATTCCCCGTGTGATCGTGATGTCGAACCAGCTCCAACCAGCTGCCTCGCAAGGTTACTGTATGTCCACTTGAGAGGGCAAGTGTTTGGACGGCAAGTCAAGCCAAGTGCAGTCTTTTTTACCGCCTCTGAAGCTGTGAGATGATACTTTATGATAAGGACGTTGTTAAGGGATAATTTCGTTGTTGTTTTTTTTACCTGGACCCTATTTTCCACACTATGTGTGTAAGGGACTCGTCGTGACATAATTTTTTCAAATTGGTTGAGTACTCACCGAGATAGCCTTGTTTACAGCTTGAGTAATATCGTCAGTGTAACCCAGTCGGGCAAATGCCCACCGTCATTCCACGTTCGCTAAAACTGCTTCTTTTGCCGCTCGGAGACTCAAACTGTCATTATAGTGTCTGGCAACATGGAAACGACTCTATACATGAATATTGTTCTCTGGGGTTTACTGTCGGACAGAGGAAATGGGCATATGAACAGGTGAGAGAGAGAGACGCTGTAGGGAAGTTTGTGTGCTTGCCTTGTGTGAAGTTGCCGGATCTTAGGTAAGGGCTCACGGGCAGTGATCGGTTAGAACCACAGAGATGTCTGTCAGGCGAATTTATTTGGAATATCAGGCAGAAGCAGTATACAGAGTGGCATACACATTGCAGAAAGGGGAACAGGACCAAACATATCATAGCAGAACAACACCTTTTATACCCCCCCACATTCGAGGTATGACATCGTTGGTGATGTCACAACGTCCGGGGAGGTATGACATCATCGATGACCTCATAAAGTCACGTCTGCCATCACAGTCAGCCTAGACCGTCTGACTTCGCTGATGACCTCACAGGGGAAACTCTGACATCACCGATGACCTCACGAGGTGAACTCTGACATCATCATCGATGATGATCACGGCGGTGACATCATCATTGCGTCGTTGGCGCCTTGGTTGGTGGTCGTCATTTGCCCCAAGAACAGGCCTGATGGTGGGCCATTACGGAGCATTTTCTACAGACGCCATCCCATCTCCATGGAGGAACCAGGACCAGCTGCAGAGAGAGAGAGCTAGGAGCAAAGCTATGTTGTTTTCAGCTTCCAGAACGCACCAGACAGAGAGACACTCACTGACGGAGGGGTGAAAGGTTTCCTGTGGCTGGTGTGTGAGCATGTGTGTGTGTGCATGCGCGTGTGTGTGTGTCCGGCCCTCTTGTTGACGAGAATGTGTTTGTATTGTTATTATAAACTCTACCTTTGACTCTACCTGCTGTCGCTGACATTTATTTTCACCTATTCTCGTTTATTTGTGTTTGGCTCTTTCTCTATTTGTTTCTTCATCACTTTTCCTTTTTCTCTTTCTTTCTTCACTCACTCACTCACTCACTCACTCACTCACTCACTCACTCACTCAGAGGCCCCATATACACCTGGTATTAATATGCGATCTGTATCTGGATAAGGAAAAACGCATGTAAACGCATGTAAATTAGGCTTGATCCGATTGGAGATCAGATCGTATATCAGCGATTGAAGGGATGATCGCCAATTGTTTTTTCCTCCACTGATATGAATAATACGTTATAATAATCTCTAGAAGCTGCGCCCTACTGTGCGTTTAGAGATGTTTCTGGTGGAGCATGTCCGCCCACAGAGCCCCGTTAATCAGCACGAATGACGAGTGAATTGCAAACCCTTAATTACAAACCAGTTTGCCGTCTCTTTTCCTCAAGTATACAGCAGCAGCCCGGTCTGCAGACACCCCCCGCATCTGCGTTCTCATATGACTATGACTGGTTTAAAATAGCCTAAATGTCGGCATGTAGCCTATGAAATATTGCATAGAATTACTATTACTTTTGATTGTTGTCTATGAATGTGACTGAATGGCGTACAGGATACTGTATGCCCCTGGTCATAGCTGCTGGAATATATACAGGAATATGAAACCCTGTAGGAATGATGAAACCCCCGTTGGTTACCGTTTGTAACGGTGTTGTTTGTGCAATAAATATTTTTTTGTTTTGGAGTGCGTTTTGAAAACCACCATGGACTGCGACCCGTTCAACGCATCGCCACCCGCGGATGCCGTAAACACCTATAGCGTTAGTTACACATTGTTACCTTACAGATGTGGCGACACAGCCGGTGTTAAATCATCACAAATGAAATTGAAACTGTACTGTTACATGTAACACCTGAGGCTCTCTGTATGTTGCCTCCAAGCTGAACTTGTCAGACTCTCTTCCCTCTGCTGTCTCTCTCTCTCTCTCTCTCTCTCTCTCTCTCTCTCTCTCTCTCACAGACACACACACACCCCTACAGTATGTTTCTCACACGTAGCAGCTGAGGCTCTCTGTAGGTTTCTCTCCTCTCTCTATCACAGACACATTCCCTATAGCCCAGCTGTATCCATCTGGTACACCAAACCAGCCTCTGTCACAGTACCTCTCTCCATGGAGGCCATTAACACTGGCTGGCTTGTAAGGGAGAGTGTGTGTGTGTGTGTGTGTGTGTGTGTGTGTGTGTGTGTGTGTGTGTGTGTGTGTGTGTGTGTGTGTGTGACATCATGCCTGTACTGCCTGTTCATTCGTGTGTGTGCATGCATGCACCTGTACCCATGTGTCTCTTCAAGATTCAAGCTTTTTATTGTCAGTCCGTAGTACAAGTACTGTACGCATGTGTGAAATTCTTATGCTGTAGGCTCCATTACAGACAAGCTGCAGTTTTAAATAGTTTTAAATAGGTGCAAAATCACAGCAAACACAATCACAGCATCATCTGTGTGTGTGTGTATGTGCAGGTATGCATGTCTGTGTCCATGTCCGTACCACCTGTACCCCTGTGTGTGTGTGTGTGTGTGTGTGTGTGTGTGTGTGTGTGTGTGTGTGTGTGTGTGTGTGTGCGTGTGCGTGTGCGTGTGCGTGTGCGTGCGCGTGCGCGTGCGCGTGTGATGGAAGCGGGCCCAGCTGCTGTCAAGTGAAATGAGGCTGTCACTCAGCAGCTGCCTCTAATACACTGCTCCTCCTCCTGCAGGTACACCTCTGATTTACATTCTTTATTTGCACAGATGGCCATGGGACAACTGTGTGTGTGTGTTAGGGATGGGCATTTCGAATCAATTTCCATAATCGAAATTCGGGAAAATTAACGATCAATTATCGATTATCGATAATATTATTAATAAAAAAATGTAATATATATATATTTTTATTATTATTATTTATTTATTTATTTTACAAAATGCCTATGTGCAAAGCGCAATGAAGCGCTTTTCAATCCGCCTGGTAATGGTGCTTCGTGAGGGAAGTGCATAGTATACTCTGGCTCGATCACATTGATCATTTACTCAACGATATGTATGGGCAGCATATCCGTCTCGATGAGGTTGCAGATGGCCTGGGTGATCTTTTCTGCATGCCGGCCGAGGACGAGGCGCCTTCCTCGTTAACCAGGCTCGGGTGTACGCTGTTCAAGTGGTGAATCATTGGCTTCTTAGCCGTGTTGTACTTATAAACGGCATCATAGTTCTTGCAATGAACAATGTCGTCTTTTAACTTGAAATGGTCCCACACAAAACTTTGCTTCGCTCGCTTCATTTCCTCATCTGGCTGAGTGCTGACAATAATGTGCTGTTGCTGTTCTCACCGCAGCAAGCCCAGTGAGACCATGCCCATAGCCCCACCCAGAGGTGTTCTGTTCTGTTTTTCTCTGTCTCATAGTCCCATTGCGCCCTCACCTGGTTGCGACCACGTAGTGAAATCCTATCTTATACTGTAGTTTCAGCACATTTAGGCCTATTTGATTTGATAAAAAAAAAAAAGATTGATGAACATCCCTAGTGTGTGTGTGTGTGTGTTGTATATTTTGTGGGTGCAGTTGCCACAAATCTACGTATAACCTAATAAGAGAATGTGTGTAGTTGATGTTTGAACAATATGGGACCACTGAATGTGTGTGTACTGTAAGTGAAGTGTGTTTGATTTTGTGTGTGTTCATGAATGGATTTTGTAGTTTACTTTGTGTGTGCGTGTGTGCGTGTGTTTGCGCTCATGTGCCACAATATTAATTTATGCAACTTGATGTTTATGTGTCTGAGATTTGTGATTTGTGAAAAGCATGTGTGCGCGCGCGTGTGTGTTAGACGGTTGCGGGACACCGTGGTGTGGATGCAGATGGACACACACACACACACATGTCGGATGCAGCAGCCCATGAATAACAGGATCAATGACGGAAATCTGCTGATGGCAAAACAGTCACACAGGGACACGACAGAGGGAGGGAAGGTGTGTGTGTGTGTGTGTGTGTGTGTGTGTGTGTGTGAGAGTGTGTGTGTGAGAGAGACACAATGGAAGACAAGGACAGATAATGCTTTCAGTGAGGTGTGTTAATAGTGAAATGGAGTGATAAAGGACATGTAGGGGTGACGTGCAGCAATCCCCACTAACACCTCCTCAATGCAAATCAATGGAGACAACAGATGATAACATACTGCTGGAATCAACAGTAACACCTCCAATGCAAATCAATAGAGACAACAGATGATAACATACTGCTGGAATCAACAGTAACACCGCCAATGCAAATCAATAGAGACAACAGATGATAACATACTGCTGGAATCAACAGTAACACCTCCTCAATGCAAATCAATAGAGACAACAGATGATAACATACTGCTGGAAACAACAGTAACACCTCCAATGCAAATCAATAGAGACAACAGATGATAACATACTGCTGGAATCAACAGTAACACCTCCTCAATGCAAATCAATAGAGACAACAGATGATAACATACTGCTGGAATCAACAGTAACACCTCCTCAATGCAAATCAATAGAGACAACAGATGATAACATACTGCTGGAATCAACAGTAACACCTCCTCAATGCAAATCAATAGAGACAACAGATGATAACATACTGCTGGAATCAACAGCTGGAGGATCGCTGCACAAGTGCCGCCCACTCGTGTGTAGATAAGGCAAAGCACACGCTAAAAACAAAATGAACTGTTTTATTTTTGTATCTATCTCTCCAGAGCCAACACAGCACCTGACTCCGTTTGTTGATTTGCTCATTTGTAGAAAAAACATATTTATCATCACCTGGTATTAATATTACAAACGGAAACACAGCTCAAAAAGCCTCTTCATTTTATATTTAAGAGATGTTTGATAACAAACATCTGAAGGAGCTCGCAGTAAGCTGCAGTATGCTGAGTTTCTCCAGGGCTGTTACTTTTTTCCCATCAAATTAACTATTTCCCTCTCTCTCTCACTCCTTTCTTCTACCTCTTCCTCTCCTCCCCCTCTTCACTGCAGGCCATAGATAAGTACTGCAGGGTGAGCGGAGGCTTTTCGGGGGTGAAGGACGTCTACTCCTCCAACCCGACCTACGACGACGTGCAGCAGAGCTTCTTCCTGGCCGAGACGCTCAAGTAAGAAACTGCTGACTCGAAATGATTGTTCTGCTCATCGGCTCGTTGATGGGTCGCTCGGTTGATTGGTTGATTGATTAATCAATCAATATGAGGATGGGGCTGGGAGGCTGCTGGGTTGACTGATTGTAAGAAATTGACCTGTCACCCCAAAAGTAAGCATTTATTTGAGATTGTTTTGTTTTAAACAATGGCTCCACTTCAGTGTGTTAACCTGCTTTCACTAATGGAAATTTATTCTGAGAACTAACAATGTAAGAACAAAGTGTTTTGTGTAATTGTTTGTATACTTAGTGCTGTTGCACTCTCCTGAGTACATTATGTTTTCATCAAGCAGTCACACAGCACATTGTATGAATACAGTACAGTACACTCTTTAAAGAAGCGGGTTCTACATAGTACCAGAAAGTGGTTCCATAGCAGAATCCTACTTGATGCTACAAAAAACACTTTTAGAAAGGCTTTTCTGTAGCACTACGCTCAAATGGTCCTTGAGGCGGTTCCAGGTAACCTGATGCTACCAGCTGGTTTGTTTTCACATAACCATGTGGGAACGAGTCTCTCATGAAACCGTTTCAAAGCACAGGCACTTTTCAAAAACCAGATTATTGGCAGGTTATTGGATGTCTATCATGACGTCATGAGCTCGTTCTCGCTGCCATCACACCTAAAGCCCGCCCCTAGCTGCCTCATAGGATGCTGATTGGTGTGAACCACTGGTGGTTCAGATTCAAACCAGTAGATTGAAGAGTGGCAAGATGGATTTGTCGTGTGATTTTGCGCGGGTGCTGTTCCAGGCCCGTCCAGCTGGGTGCCAGTCAGAGCTGGAAAGGGAAGTTTGGGGTCCCGTGGTGGAACTGCTCCACGACCCGATAAGCGGTTAGATCACACTTTCCTTTAACTTGTCTTGTTTAACTTAAATGCATAATATGGCCCCTTTAAAGAACTCCAGTTTCTCCATTAAGGGCTTCAGTCATTTCTGGAGTTCCTCCTTGTGAGGCCGTGCAGCTTCCTCGATGGGTCTGAATCTGTGGTCGGTGTGTGTTTCTGAATCTCGACAGATGAGACACACCGGCTGCTGATGGTCCAGACAGAAGAGCTTGAGTTTCTCAGAGTGCAGACTGCAGAGGGGCTCAGACTCTGCTGAAGCCCTCTGATCTCTCTCCAGTAAGAAAGCCTCACACAGGTTCTTCAACACCAAGTTACGAGGTGGTTTACTCTGTGAAGATATTTCCCTACAAAGTGGGCAATGATGTGTTAGTCTCTCTGTCCACCAGATCTGCAGACCGGTTTTGCAGAAGCTGTGGTTACATGACAGGATTTAAATATGTCGTGGCAGACAGGACAGGAGAAATGCTTCTCTGATCTGGAAGCCATTTTGTCTTGCAGTGAAGCTGAAAACGAACCGGACATAGATTAGATATATTAAATGATAGTGTTTGAGAGAATGTCTTTAGATTCTTAGGTGTGGCACCAATCACCTCAGGGTGTCGGGTCAGGGCACTATTCTCTAGTGACAGGGAGTGTGGTTCAGTCGACTGCTCACTGCTCAGGTAGTGTAGTACCAGACAACGTAGCTAGGAGGAGAGCTACAGTGATTATGTGAAGAAACCCGCCTCAAGAGTGCTTCTGGTTCTTACGTCTGGTTTCTATAGAGAGCCGCAGTAACGAGTCCGGAAATCATCGATGCTAACAGCCCTGGTTCTTCACAGTTTTCGCCTATGGGAGTTTTGAATTGGTTTTTGGCGCGATGCTTCTAATAATCTCTCTGGGCAACGCTGGCTTAATCAAATGCGAACCAGTGTTTAGTAACATCATCTTCACACATGAAGACCACTTTTATGAGTTTTGAAGCTTTTATGTGCCGTTAAAAGGGTGGCTAGCTAGCAAACGGCTAAATGAGACTACAATGTCGACGCGGATATTATACGTCATCACGAGTGAACGCGGAAATTCTTTCTCTCGCAATCAATGCGTGGACGCCTATGCGACACTGTGTGTAGCTCTGGATTAGTTTAGCACGAGCTTTTTACCTCTAGGGCTCACAGTTACGCTTCAAAACTCATGAAAGTGGTCCTCATGTGTGAAGATTATCCGAGCTGCGTGGTGTTGTGGAATATATCCCGCTGATAAGCTGTTATCCCACGAGGCCACAGGCCGAGTAGGATAACAGCTTATCAGCGGGATATATTCTCCACAACACACTTGCTCTCATGCTATATTGCTTAATTATACCACCAGCAGGGGAGGATTTATAACATCACTGATGGTGTCACAATGGCTATGTAGGGAAAGAGTTATGACATCACTGATGATGTCACATGTCCACTTGATTTATGACATCACTGATGATACACAATCCTTGAGTGCACCAACTAGAGCAGTGGTTCTCAAATGGGGGTCCGGGGACCCCCAGGGGTCCTTGAGGGGGTTCCATGGGGTCCCCAGCCAGAAGGGGGGTAATTTATTTTCGCTATAATTCCATTCATAAGTAACACAATGAGTATTTTGGTCATGGGTTTTATACACTTTCTGTAATAAAACATCTAAAAGCATCAATCTTATTATCATATGGGGGACCATGGGACAAAATCCTATCAAATGGGGGTCCGTGGTCTAATTTTTGTCAGTTTAGGGGTCCTTCATTTGAAAAGATTTGAGAACCACTGAACTAGAGTGAGTGACGTTCCGAGCTAGACGCTCTAAATCATTGAAATGGAGCTCTGCAGTGTACGAGCAGTTTTTATTTTGTCTTGTTATTTCACTGCTCCAGTTCAGCTCAGCACCTGCCCCTGCCTGGGATTGGATGTGCTTGTCTCACTCTTTTTCTTAGGATTCATGACATCACTGATGTCACAATTTTTCCATTTTCCCCTTTGTCTCAAGTACCCCCTGTAGTACCTCCACGTACCCCTAGGGGTACGCATATCCCGGTTTGGGAATCACTGCATTCGAGCAAAGAGCAGTTCTCATGTTCATGATAGCAGAAGAGGCTGTGAGTCCAGACTGTGACCCAGTGGGCTGACAGAAAGCTAATGCAGCACTATGTCTCCCCCTGCTGGTAGCTCTGTGCATAGCACACTGCTACAGTTAATAAATGGATTGTGTACACTACAGTTCTAACTTTCACCCAAGCAGTCTGACAGGTCAAAGATGCATTCACACACTGCGCTGATAATTACTATAAACCAAAGCTGACTGTGCCAGCTCTTCTTCCACCAGGGAGGCAGGTAACACTGTGTTTTTATGTCTTTGAAATTAACATCCACAAGCACCAGATGCCAGTAAACTTTGTCTTTGGCAGACTAATCGATAAAGGTCACCCTAGCCCCCGCCCGACACGCTGGCTGCAACTTCCTGAGACAACGACATTTAGGTTATGTACAGTGTTTGGTCTAGGCCCGTTCTCAAACTTTGTCCCTGCTGGCCCACAGTCTCTGTGGCTGTGAGCCAAATTAAGGTAAAACAGTGGCTCTGTATCAAATAGACTGATGGACTGCTTGTATCGTTCACGATAATACCGCTATAATTTTTTTATATAATTAAAAAAAAAAAATGATAATGGCAATATTCCGACTTGACATAACGATGTCACACCGTTCCGATTTCTGGTGTAAAGTAAACTGAAAATACAGTCAATGGTAGCCACCATATTGATTTGGACTAAACGTTACTATGGTTACACACATTATTTGCAGCTTTACTTACAGCTTTATTTGCAGTGACTCCAGTACATACACAGTATATATTTTATACAGAATCAGAATCTCACTCTGAGAGCTACTGTTGTTGTTTACAAACTAAAGAACTGAGAGATATTTTTTGTTTAATTTTTACTGACTATTGGAAGGCAAACTTAACTGTTACGTTTGTGCTGACTTAGAAAACGAACTTATTTTGTAGCATTTGTATGTTCTTGAAATTAATAATGAAATGTTTTTCAGTATATTGTCATTGTCAAGAATATCGCGATCGCAGAAATACCCTGAAATATTCTGATATTATTTTAGGGCCATATCGCCCACCCCTACTCGCCGTGGTGTGTAAACTTGTGTTTCTCCCACCTTCTCTAACCCCCCTTCTTTCCCTCCTGTCCTCTCGCCCCTCCCTCCCCCAGGTACCTGTACCTGTTGTTCTCCAGTGATGACCTCATCCCGTTGGAGAGCTGGGTGTTCAACACAGAGGCTCACCCGCTCCCCGTGCTCCACCTGGGCAACATCACCCTGCCGGGCAGCGAGCCGGCCCAGCGCTAGACACACACGCGGGACCCTCTGCCTCCTTCCGCCACAGCACCCGCGGGTGCACCGCCCCCGCCCCGCCCACCACCCACCCACACTGGACAATATCACACACAAAGCTCAACGGACTCTGAACTGCTCTCAGACTGCAGACACCAAACAGAGACCGGGAGAACGGCGAGGACTTGGAAATGTTGTTGTCGACTCTCTCATTTTCTTTCTTTTACTCTCTTTCTGTCGATCTCTCTGTTCTGTCTTAGCCTGATAAAACCCATTCTGATCATGTGACGTCACATTCTGTTTCACTCTACGTATCAGTGTGGACTTGGGGGGTACTTGTCTTGACAGACAAACTCCTTCAGTCAAATCCAAATCCACTGACTGGATGCCTGGTGCATGCTCTTGTTCTTGTTTGTTATGGTAACGTTACTAACGTTAACCTTAGTTACTAACGTTAACCTTAGTTACTAACGTTAACCTTAGTTACTAACGTTAACCTTAGTTACTAACGTTAACGCTCGTTGCTTTCGGGAGACGCTATTACTGTTTTGCAGCGGTGTCCCTGATTGGCCAGATTACGTCATCAACTACGACACAGTCTCTGATTGGCCCAGTTACATTGTAGTTTCAGGTCAGATGGGGTGGCTGGAAGTCCAGACTGATCCATGGAGCCAAACATCATGTGAGGTCACGTGATCAGGGTGGTTTTAACCAGGCTACTTCTGTGTCTCCGCTTATATCAGAAAGGAAGGTGGTGGGTGTGCTGCTCGGTCCTGTGATTGGCTGGGATTGACTCTACTTTTCTTTCCCCGCACCCCCCCCCCCCCCCCCTCGAAGGACCGAGCTCCAATCAGGAGCCTTGATTTAGTTTATTTTTAAATTTTCTTCCAATCTGACCAAACTTTGCTCACATACGGACTCACACCGAGACGTAGAGAGAGTGACCGGAGCTTTGTGAAAGAACACAGCCCGAAATGGACTTTTGTTTTCTCCAGGCAGACGGACTTGAGGACTCTACAGGGTTTGTTGATGAGGTGTTTTTTTTTGGCTTTGCTTTTATCTTCTGGACAAATTGTTGTGGGGACACAGGGTTCAATCGCGGCCCTTCACTTCTTCCACCCCCCTCCCCCACCTACAGCCCACTCTACCTGTTTACTCTCCATCAGATGAACTTTGACCTGGAACTGTTTCTCGGCTTGTCACTTCGTCAGCGGGTGGAAGGGAAGCGGCGGCGGCGGCTGAACGACTCCCCGCCTCTTTTTCCAAAAAAAGTGGACAGTTGTAAATGGAACAATACTGTATGGTCGTTGGGGGGTGGGGAAATCCCATCTTTGCCACTCCTCTCCTCCAGATGTTCTGCTGCTACTCAGTGGGATGCTGCCTCTCTCTCCTTCCTCACTTTCTGACCACACCATTCCATTCATCCACACTTTTATCCGCCTCTCACATCCCATCGATTATGTTTTGTTTTTTCTCTTCCACACAAATCACTCCACGTCATTTTCTTGTTGTGCTGACTAGGGCTGCACGATTATGGTCAAAATGATAATCACGATTACTTTGATCAATGTTGAGATCACAATTATCAGACACGATTTACTCTTTGACTTTGGGAAAATCATGCATTTATTGAACTTAAAAAATAATAACACTGGATTTCGTTGAGCTGTCATCTTCTACCAAAGGTTTCAACATAAACGGACAAACATGCCGGCTCTCTCTTCTTGACTGGAGCTGAAGCTACACGCACCACAGCGTGTTTGGAATTTGGAGGAGGGGCGGAGTGCACGACTGCGAGGGAAAGAGGTGCGCTGGATTTACGACAAGACAAAATGAGAGCAACATTGCTCAACAGAATACAGCGCTTTTTTATCTCCATTTTAGATTTTCTTGTTTTCATGATTGCGGGAAGCCAACATTTTGGTCATGATTAATATTCGATTAATTGTGCAGCCCTAGTACCGACACATTGTAAGACGAGGCCAGAACCGGCAATGCTTATGTACGTGTGTGTGTGTGTGTGTGTGTGTGTGTGCGCGTGTATGAAATAACCGCCGCTGTAAATAAGTTGATTGTGCACTTTGTTTGGGAAGACTGTGATGAGGAGGAAAGTGGAGGTGTAGCACTGAAAGAGCAAAATAAACGGAGCCCTTCCCATCTGTCTCTACTGAGGTTTCCCACCGTCATCAGCTGGTCTCTGCCACCTCAACTCAGCAGAATCACTTTGTGTCTGCCACCTCAACCCAATCACTTCCTGTCATCATCTGCCCCCTCTCCTCTCCAGCCCTCTGTCCATCTCAAGTCAAAACCAGACAAGGTATTTTAGTCTCAGGGTTCCCACACGTCTAGGAAATTGAAAGAAGTATGTAAAATCAATTTGATCATTTCCATGTGTTGAAACGTTTTGGGAGTGACACAAAAGCTTTGGGAAAACATTGTTTTGAAGTCGAGATACACTAAACTGATGCTGCCAGATGGTTTGTTTCACAGAACCATCTGGAGAACTCGATCTTGGAAACCGCTTAAAAATGGCAGGCACTTTCAGCAAAATACTTGGCAGGTGATTGGATGAACCATCTGTCTATCACAAGCTAACTTCAACCACTTAGGACCGCCTCATATTTCCTCGGACGCTGATTGGTCCGATTCAAACCAATAGATTGGAGCGTGGCAAGATGGGTTTGCCATATGATCGTGATCTCGTTCTCACGGGAATCCAACAAGGTTACAGACACTCATTCAACTGTTCACTTTCTCTAGCTGTAGATCCACTCTCATTTCACCTTTCATTAGTTGTAGTAAAGATTCAAGATTCAGTCATTTATTACCTTGTCAAACTATTTTATCGGGAATGTGCCTCAGTGCAACTCTAAATACACAGAATACATTTAAAAAGAAAATTTTGAAGAATAATGATCAGTAATAAATTGATATGACCATGGTGACATTTATATTGCTCCTACACTATTATCAGAAAACACCCACCGGAACCTTCAAATCGAGTTGAGACGTTGCAGGAAAGTCTGGAATGTGAAACAAACTATGGGAACCCTCTAGTCTAGACTGAAGCTCAGACTGTGTGGATCTGGAGCGGACTGCTGTCCACGGTGACTGAACGCTCCACTGTTTGACACGTAGCATTTTATCAGCCAATTATTCTACATCAATGCTGCACCAGGCAAGATGTGGATGTACAAATCCACCCATCTTGGCAGCCTGAATCCCAAAGTGTCTCGTCCCCCCTAACTGACACTGTGGATTCCCCGTTTGCCCAAATTAAATTGTGATGAGGAAGCCAAACTGTCTCCTAAGCAGCAGCAGAGGGAGCTGGACTCAGCAGTGTTAGATCTTCTCCTCTCTCGTCTCTTTGGATTCTCTGGTCGAAAGCATCACAGAGCGGCCAGCTACTGATGTCACACGCAAAGTTGCCTACAGTACGTCTCAAAGTGCTACAGAGTTAAAAGCAAAACAAAACAAAATCTATCAAAATAATCACTAAACAAGTTACCATGAAAAAGCCCTGAATAAAAAGGGTTTTCATTTTTTGTCTTTTACAGGCCTGCAGTAGTACTTAATTATTTATTCAATTGAAAATCAAACATTTTTATTAACAGAAATCAAGCAAAATGCTTTAAAAAAAAGCCAAAGGCTTTGATTACTTTTTTAAGTCCATTTAAAGTCCATCAACCACTTAAAAAATATAAATATATAATCGGCTGATAAAATCCAGGTGAATTCTTGGATGTTTTTTTGTTTTTTGTTTTGTATTCCAGTTACCACTTAATGATGGAGAGCTGGGCTCAGTAACCTGTGGAGAGGCTGCGTGTGTGTGTGTGTGTGTGTGTGTGTGTGTGTGTGTGTGTGTGTGTGTGTGTGTGTGTGTGTGTGTGTGTGTGTTAAATGGCATTCTGTTTGTGTGTGTGTGTGTAGTCCAGCAGTGTGTGTGACAGGAGTGTGTATATAAGTATGTAGTTGTGTGAGGAGATGCTTCAGGTGGCAAAGGCAAGCTGGGAGACGATCCAGCTACTGAACATGATTCTTATGATTTCAACTGACGAGTGTAAATTGCACTTAGAATAATCTGTTTTGTTATAGATTCATTTCGAGCCTTATTGTCAATGTGACACCTTTGGCCAATACGGTGCTCTTTTACTTTCTTTTTTATGTCAAAGATATAAATTCACGCCGTGTGTCCGCTGATATCGAGTCAATACAGGATCCAGAGGGGATTTGGACTTGAGACCAGTAAACTGCTCAGAGCGTGAAACTGAAGCTGTGTTCAGACCAAACATGATGTCGCAAACGCACACGGCAAGATTATACATACAAAGTCAATGCAAACATGTGAGCAGACACCATTTTGGCCTGGGTGGTGCGAATGACGCGGCATGAACGTCGTGACATTCGCCTCAGCCGCTGTTCGCTCAAGTAGACATTTCTCAGCTTGAGCGAAGAATTTGTGCCGTCAAACTCGAGTGAGTAATGCGATTTTGGCGATTGGTGTGAACGCACAGTGAGACAAAATGGCTTTAATGTTTTGCTTCTCTTTTTCAAAAAAAATATGACATCTTGACTTTTCTGGACATAACCATTAAATTGCATTTAATTCAGTTCTGATCATTCTAATGTGATGCTTAACCCAGATTCCTCGGTTGAAAGACTACTAGGCTTCCCTGTTTCCCTTGATAATGTGACAGGAGAACAGTCTGTTATTTGTTTCATGTCATTTCCTAAGATTTGAATCTTCAGAAGTACTTCCTGCTTCCTGGATCAACAGTAGTGAGTTTCCTGGCTCCGCGGGCATGTTTCTCATCACCATCTTGAGTCTAAAGTGAATCCAGGTGGTGAAGCGGAGCGTCCTGTGCTCACGTCTTACTCTGTGGTGTCTAAAAAGAAACAGAAACCACTGGATTTCAAACGGATGCCTCAAAGACATTCCGCCAGGCGCGGACTGCATAATCGGGCACGTCGGGCAAATGCCCGGTGGCCTGGCCTGGCCTGAAAAAAAAAAAAAAATTGGTGCTCGCCACTCACTGAACAGCAGGCCAGGCCCGCCTACTGGTTTACTAGTGGTTTTATTACTTTATTCAGGGTTAAAGTGGGTGCATCTCATTGTAAAATTGGACTCGGCCCAAATTGTGCTTCAAACGGCCCAAATCTGGCTACAAACGACCCAAATTGGGCTTCAGTTCAAACGGCCCAAATCTGGCTTCAAACGGCCCTAATTGGGCTTCAAACGGCCCAAATTGGGCTTCAAACGGCCCAAATTCTTCGCGCGTCGGCCCGTATCGGCCTGGCCTGCTTGGTATCTAATGCCCGGCCTGAATTAGGATATCAGTCCGCCCCTGCATTCCGCCACTCATCTGAGAGGTTGAGAAGAACTTGAATGGATAAACCCTTCAGTTTTAAACGCAGTGGATTCTGTCTGTCTGTCTGTCTGTCTGTCTGTCTGTCTGTGTGTGTGTGTGTGTGTGTGTGTGTGTGTGTGTGTGTGTGTGTGTGTGTGTGTGTGTGTGTGTGTGTGTGTGTGTAACATACTACCTGGATGAATCTACACTTCTTGCTCTGGTGTTTGATGAACACTGCAGTAGGGCTGCATTACACACCCCCTCCCCCACCCACTCATTCCTTCTCCATCCAGTATCTCCACCTCTCTATATATGTCTATCCAAACTGGTGGCAGTCGTTGGTGCAGCCTACAGTATACTGATGAAGTAAAACAAGTCTTGTGTCCTACCCTAAACCCCCCCCCCCCCCCCCCCCCCGGTCTCTAACATCATCACCTGTATCCGATGGGGAGGAAGCCCAGGCAAAACCCGGGCTGTCGCTGGGAGCGACGTTTGGTTTTGAAAATCAAGTGTTCCGTATTTGTATTTTTACTGAACTAAAAACAGAGAAAAAGACCTGTAAATATGTTTAAAAATGAGACACAAATTCAATAAAGATGTTATGAAAAAGTGAACAGAATTTAAAAAAAAGTCTGGCTGTCCTTTTGTTTCAGGTTTGTCACTGTGTGCTTGTGCCCAGACGACTGATTTATCTGAAGCTGTGTGTAGTCTCGGTTTCCAGACGTTTGGTGAGCGGCGCCAACAGCGCCACCTAACCACCAAACGTCTGGGAATTTACTGTTCCAAATCTGGTTCATTGAGCCCGGCGAGAACGGCTGGCAGCAGACACGCCTACATTTATTATTAGAATTTTATTTGGTAGCGGCAATGCAATGTTTCATAGTTGCATATAGAGCAAGACACTGATGTGCTGCAAAGAGAGTTTATACCTGTTGTTTATTTTACAATCATTTGTCCTACCCGGAAGTGGCCCGCTTGCTACTGTGAAGCGCTGTGAAGTCATCAGACAGCAGCAGGCTCTGTAACGTTAGCCTCGGGAGTCGGGCATATCGCTGGGGGAAAGACCTCTAGCCGCCGGGGCCGTAAGAAACACGTCCTATTAACAGGTTATGTAAGTGATTAATATGTTTCTCCGCAAACGCGACAGCACCGGTTCTGCATGAGCGTCACTGTCCCAGAAAGCAGGCCCGCCCACAACACTCATGATTGGCTCTCCGATGCAAGGCTTCCAACAGCACCACCTAACGTTATGAAAAGATTTAAATAGTAATATTCTCAGTCTTAGTGGCTCTGTGGAGCTGGCTGTTCATCTCACCTCTCTTCTGAAGCTGGCTGGCTCTGTGGAGCTGGCTGTTCATCTCACCTCTCTTCTGAAGCTGGCTCTGTGGAGCTGGCTGTTCATCTCACCTCTCTTCTCAAGCTGGCTCTGTGGAGCTGGCTGTTCATCTCACCTCTCTTCTGAAGCTGGCTCTGTGGAGCTGGCTGTTCATCTCACCTCTCTTCTGAAGCTGGCTCTGTGGAGCTGGCTGTTCATCTCACCTCTCTTCTGGCAACAGAGTTTAAAACAGCCCGATA
>NC_139627.1:20600378-20610378 GCF_964638095.1 Poromitra crassiceps | reverse complement strand
ACAAACAGAGCCCTAGCTCCCTTTATGTATATATATAGATAGATAGATAGATAGATAGATAGATAGATAGATATACAGTATAGATAGATAGATAGATAGATAGATAGATAGATAGATAGATAGATAGATGTTTCTCTATCAAGGGAAATGGCAATAACAGCTAGTAATGAAAACAGAAAATAAACACTGTAAAGGGAATAATATAACACATTTTTTAGAGTTGAATGTAAAAAAAAAAAAAATCAAGCCCCCCCCCCCCCCCGTTTTTTTTTATTATTATTATTGTTACTGAAACTATAACAACACAGCAACTCTTCGACATATCTCTATCAAATTAAACTGTTTTAAATAGTTTGTTTGAAGTGGTTTCGGCTTCTTGTACCGTCTTTTACTATGGTGGGTGTCCCCTAAAAAGGGGCGTGGCCTTGGCGCTGGACGCTTGAAGACGCGGCGCAGTTCTGGTCTATATCTGAATGTCTGAGGAGATTTTGAATCTGTCTTTTTTCTTCTTAAATTGATATATATATACTGGGATAGGTAAACACCTGGTACCTGAGAGGTAATACTGATCCAAACACACCCATCGCCCTAGGTAGGCCTACACCATTGTTATGTATCACACACACACACACACTGCAAGTCACTGTCATTCTACACATTTGCTTCCTGTGTAGATGAACCTCAAGAAGTCTGTCTCATGCAGTGTGTTCTCTCTGCAGTTTCCCAGTGTCAACAGTAGGTGGAGTCTAGAGCTTCATTATTTTATCACATTCCAGTAAGCTACAGTAAATCAGCCTGCATGAAACACTGGCAATACAGGAGTTCAGCAAACTTGGTAAAGCACATAATACATACTGTACTGTCTACTGTAAATGTCCATCTGTTCTCTCGTTAACTGTAAATATGATGCACATTTCAGGTTCCCCCTGTGGTGCTTTACCTCAGGAAGTTCTGTGGTAATCATTAGTTATGGTTGTCTTGTGTGTGTGTGAGTTTTTACGACAATTTACTGTCTTTTTTCTCTCTTTTTTAAGGGAGAGTGAGCAGTTCATACACCTTTTGGTATTGTAATCCTTTATCAAGTAGGGCAGCAGAACAGAAGAAAACTCTGCTGGGATCCGGTTGGGGCTGGATCCAGGTCTGCACGGGACATGTCCTTCCAAGTTCCAGAGAATCAAGACTTTCTCTGGAAATCCTGCTTGCTTTTTACTTGATATGTTAATAGAGCTGACCAGAACCTAATAATATTAGCTAATATTATATGAACACAAAAGCTGTCAGATGGATCAATGGCAAAGCTCCCAGTCAAAACCAGCACAGAAGTGAACCTCTCTGTACAGTTCTCACTTGTCTGTGTAAGTTCTTTCCCCCCCAGACATCCAGGAAATGGAAGTTTTAAAAAATAATTTATTTTTAAAAACACGGGACTAAAAAACGGTAGAAAACAAGATGTTTCGGTGTTCATCCAAACACCATCATCAGTTGTAAATGCAGCAGGATGTGAATCTGGCTCTGGATGTTTTAGTCCAGTGTTTTTAAAAATAAATTATTTTTAAAACCCACTTGTATGTTTAGAAACCCCATAAGCTGTTCACATCTACTACTGCCCATGAGCCGAGGACATCCAATATGGCCACCGGAAAGTGTGGTACATCACCTGGGATCCTCTGTTGATATGTTACTCTGTCTCCATGTGGTAATGTCTGCAGCACCATCCAGCCTATGTTGCGTAACATCTGGGGCACATCACATCACCACAGCTATCGGTCGTCCTAAATCAATTGTCATAGGAAAACCACAAGAACCAAAGGAAACTTTTAGTATAGCGGCCCAGGATTATGGCTCCTTCTGCGGTCCTTTTCATTTTTACTGACGTTTTTGCAATCCATGTCATCATGCATTTGTAACCCCTTCCATTCCCCCGTGTGTCATCTCCACACATGCTCTCTGTGTTCGTGCGCTGAGGCTGATATCCACACACACACACACACACGCACACACACATGGTGAACTGGGGCTGCTGTGTTTAGAATATTAGTCATTGTGTTATTTTATTTGGCCCAGCGGCGGCGGCTAAGGGTGAGCGGCCTCAGTATGTCAGGACAAAGGAGGGAGAGAGAGAGAGAGAGAAGGGAGGAAGAGAAAGAGGCTTACTGTGATCCTGGGTTCTTTCTCACTATTTAGATGAAGGAAGGTACCAAGTCAGCAGTCCTGGAAATGTAGAGGGAATGTGGTGAGTCACAGGTCAGAGGTCTGCTCCCAAATGTCTGGTTTGAAGTTATAATGGGTCTAGTCTCGCTTGGCCAGACTATCTCCAGACTTCGTTTAGCACAGTGCTGGAGAGAGTCTGGCCCAACCTACTGTCATTCTGGTATAGCGGCGGCGGGGGGGGGGATGCTCTGCCTTGTTTGCATTTCTTTAAACCAATTACAATGGTCTTGGGCAGCCCAGCGATGGTGTCCTGAACTCGCGTCGGGGAGGAACTTGTTTTCGTGGAACCAAATCCCAGTTCACCGTTTTCACTACAAAGGGACGTGGCTTCACATGTTGTTGTAGGGCATACAGGGCATACAGGGAATACAGGGCATACAGGGCATACAGGGCATATTAGGGTTCAGAAATGAATTTGATTGAAAATTAACCGGAAATGTAAAGCGCATCACTTCCTGTGCGGCAGAGGATTTTTCACCAGGAAAGAGCCACCAGGCACTGTTTAGAACAGAGGGGAAGATTTATGAACTGGAGACGAGTCACTGTTCTGTTACCGGTATATCAATTAGTGCTAGAGAGTAGGATAATGGCCATTTATCGATATGAAAATGACAGATTATTAACTTCAATAAGGCATTGTTGTGGTTCTAAGTTCTTTCCCACTTTTTGTCGTTGTGTTTGGTTTCGCTGAGTTCACTTCTTTGAGTTCACTTCACTTTGCTTGACTGATGAAATTGAGAAAAACCCGCACACAAGTATTATGTTTCAGTATTGCCCATGATGACACTACTGGATACGAGGACCTCTGGGGGGAAACAGATCCCACAGTGGTCCAGACAGACAGAGTGAAACAGATCCCACAGTGGTCCAGACAGACAGAGTGAAACAGATCCCAAAGTGGTCCAGACAGACAGAGTGAAACAGATCCCAAAGTGGTCCAGACAGACACAGTGAAACAGATCCCACAGTGGTCCAGACAGACAGAGTGAAACAGATCCCAAAGTGGTCCAGACAGACAGAGTGAAACAGATCCCAAAGTGGTCCAGACAGACACAGTGAAACAGATCCCACAGTGGTCCAGACAGACAGAGTGAAACAGATCCCACAGTGGTCCAGACAGACACAGTGAAACAGATCCCACAGTGGTCCAGACAGACAGAGTGAAACAGATCCCAAAGTGGTCCAGACAGACACAGTGAAACAGATCCCACAGTGGTCCAGACAGACAGAGTGAGGTTAGTGGAAAAAGTGATTTGTTGAGCGGGGGGGGGGGCCTGCAGTAAATACAATGAGTCTGCTAACACTCAGACAGACTGAGTCTTCTCTAAGCTGGCAACCTGGCAGCTGAATGTGGCAGAGACCACATTCAATTACCTCATCCCCCCTCTCTCATCTCTCTCCACCAATTCTATCCCTTAGCTGCTTTTCTCTCACATGCTCTCTCTGCCAATCCCCAGCCATTGCATCTCTCTCTCTCTCTCTCTTTCTCTCACTCACACACACACACACACACACACATCGTCATCATCGGTGGTCACTTGGGGTCCTCCTTCCTTGTGGGTCTTCAGGTGGCGAAGAGGCCGATCCTGGAGCCACATATTTTGGTGCAGTGTGGGCAGGGGTGAGCGGTGGTTTGGGCCTTCTTGGTGGGGGCTCTCTCCTTTCTCAGTCTGCGCTTGTCTTCTGCAGCACAGTGGAGGTCGTGGTTGTATAGTGCAGCACCGTCACAGACAGGTTTTCTCCAGGATACCCTGTTGGTTGTTTTGATCTCCCCAGGTGTTGAGGTCTATGTGGCACTCACTCACTCACACTCTATATGTCTCTCCATCTCACCACCATTCCACGTAGATGCTTCTCCCCTCACTAAGATCGATCCCCCCTCTTCTGGAATTTATCACCTGCTTTGGTAATCTGGATACACAATTAATTGGACAAAGAGTGACTTTATGCCTCTCCCTGATCTCTTCATCCCCGCTTTTCTGGATAATAATTATCCAGAAAACCGAAATTCTGTCCTACGTATGGAACCATAGAATTTCAAAAATTCACTTGCAAAAACTCAAGTCTGAAGGAGGGCTGGCCTTACCAGTGTTTAGACACTACTGCTGGGCTGCCAATGTCAGGGCCCTAATGTTTTGGCGGCAAGGAACCCCTAGCAATTTAACTCTTGGAGCCCCCCTGTGGCTGAAAATGGAGGCCACTTCTATTGCCAATTCCTCTCTATGTTATTTGCTAAGCAAGAGCAGCCTGGGACTTTACGAAATTTAAGTTTTGTTGTGAAATTGTCAGAATTCTAAACCAAGTTAGGGGTGTTCTGAGTCTACCAGATGTTTCTGTCCACACACCAATTTGTTTTAATCATTCTTTTTAGCTCCATGGTCAGACTAAAACTACCATGCCTGGAGTGTGTGTTTATTTGATGATTTGATGGCTGCATCAGATTCAAGATTCAAGATTTTTATTGTCACTCCGTAGTACAAGTATCACGTGTGAAATTCTTGTGCTGTAGGCTCCGTTACAACATAGTGCAAAAAATAAAAATAAAAGATATATAAATAAAAAACAAGAGGCAACGGGCAATAGAGCAGTAAGACACGCCACAGACAGTGGCGTATTCACTGCCCATAGTGCAAATGGCATGAACATACTTTAAACATAATTAAACATAATAACATTCTGTTAGGTGCAAATAGCGTATACCTAATTAAACATACTATTGAACATTAGTCATACATAATGGTGGCATCTACAGTGCGGTACAGTACGGCTACTACACTATTTGTATATGTTAAGGAGTCGTGGCCTGTGAGAAGAAACTGTCCCTCAAGCGATTTGTGCGTGCTCTTGGGACCCTGTATCTCCTCCCTGAGGGTAGCAGGGAGAACAGACTGTTGTGGGGGTGGTTTGTGTCTTTGATGATCTTCAGAGACCTCCTGAGGCACCGCTGGTTGTACAGATCTTGCAGTTCTGGCAGCTCACATCCTGTTACGTGCTGGGCCGCCCGCCTCACCCTTCTTAGCGCCCTACGGTCCATGGTGGTGCAGTTCCCCTACCAGGTGGTGAAGCAGCCAGTCAGCAGGCTTTCAATGGTGCCTCTGTAGAAGTCCTTGAGGATTTTTGGCCTTAGCCCGAATTTCTTCAGGCGCCTGAGTCCGTGTAGTCGCTGTTGGGCCTTTTTGACAACAGTGGCGGTGTGGTTGGCCCATGTCAGGGCCCCCACTGAGAGGATTAGTGAGGCGTGGCAGGACAAACTTGGTGTTGATTGATCTAAAATCATATGGGACAGGAGTCTGTCTGTGGTCCAACCCTGCTCAATTAACAGCAGACACCAGCTGATCCAATTTAAAGTCATTCACCGTCTTCACTATTCCAAGTCTAGGTTGCACAAGATCTACCCTTCTGTCTCACCACTATGTGATAGGTGTCAGGTATTAGAGGGTATTGTCCCATGCTTTTTGATTTTGTCCTTCACTATCCAGATTCTGGGCCAAAATATTTGACTGGTACTCTAAGGCCTATAAAATAACCCTTCACCCGGAGGCGGAACTCGCCATCTTCGGCTGCTCAGAATCCTCTCTGCTCCTTCCTTTGGCTGTGCAACAGTTTGACACAGGGGACGACTGTCGCCAAGAGACTCACTCTGAGGGAGTGGAAGTCCCCCTCCCCACCCTCTTTCCAGCTGTGGCTGATGGACATGGTCTCGGTTATACGTATGGAGAGACTCCGGTTCTTGAGGACCAATTCGCGTAGGAAATTCTCAATTATCTGGGACACATTTCTGGCCTACTTGGACGATACGTAACTCACCTAACTGACTTCTCATGGACCCTTTGTGTGGGATCCCACACACATCTCTTGGAAGCATAAGCACTTTACGTGGCTGTAGTGCCCAGCTGTAGTATTGGAATGTGGATTATATGTTTGTTTGTTTTGTTTTTCTTTCTTTCTTTCTGTGTCTGAGCCTTTTGTTTTTCACATTTTGAAAATTGCAAAATAAAATGTTGGGGGGAAAAAGAAGAAGAATGTGTGTGTCTAAACCTTTGACTGGTACTGTCCATTTTTTTTAACAGAATCTCCAAAAGATAGTTGCTGGTTGCCTTCCAAAGTGGCTTGTAAAGGAGACAAACTTACCACTGTTTGGCTGGGGGGGGGGGGATTTCCCATCTTAAATGAAGGAAGCCTCCATGATCCTGTAACACGAGCATCTCCTGGGGGGGGTAGGTGTCTGTGTCCCTGAGTGATAAGCAGAGAAACCTAAATGCGTGTGGCGATGATGTCAGAGGAAGTGACCCATCACACTGAGTCATCCTGAGACCCGAGAGATTAGCAGCAGATATTTCGTCAATGGACATAGTGGAACATTTAATGGCAGTGTGTGTTTGCCTGTTTGCCTACAGGTATAGTATGTGTATCCGGATAGGTTGTGTGTGTGTGTGTGTGTGTGTGTGTGTGTTGTAGTGTGTGTTTAATGTGTTAATGGCAAGTGCAGTGCTGCTGCTTACCCACCCGTGGCATGGACTGAGTCACATCTAAGTTGGCACCATGCCTAAGACAAGCAGGTGCCAGTGCTACATACAGTACACACACACACACACACACACACAGACCAGGTACCTACCCAGGCCGACCATGGAAACCGTACACCTCACAAATCCTCACCAGCATGCTGTGGTTCATCCCTAAACAAGAGCAATTATGAGCAGTGTAATTGAATGTGTTTTGTCGTCACCTCGGGGAGACTGCACCCAGGCCTGTCTGTGTCTGCACACCCTGTCCTCTGTGACAATCTCAGCAAGCAGATGGCAAGGCACTGTTGAGAATAACACATCATACATAGACACACAGGAATATTTGGTTACGTCAACAGAGGCTTTCAGTTGCAAATTTACAAGCAGCCACATCTGACACCATCATCGGTTCGGGGTCATCCCTATGTTCCCCGGGTCCTATGTTCCCCGGGTCCTATGTTCCCCATTTTTGTGGGACCGGGGAACATAGAACCCTTTCTATGAACTTAGGTTTAGGCGTGGGGGTGGGAGAGGTTAGGTTTTGGGTTAGGGTCTGGGGGAGGTTAGGTTTAGGCATGGGGGGAGGTTAGGTTTGGCGTGGGGGCTGGGAGAGGTTAGTGAAAAATGGGGAATATAGAACCCGGGGAACATAGAACCTGGGGAACATAGACATGATCCCATCGGTTCAATGGAGAACTGACTGTGTGCAAATAGGCTAATAATGACTATAGAAACCAGGCTAGAACAGATACAGGTTGTTGTGGATCAAGAATTACAAGTGAATAGTGTGGTAAGGTGGATTGTTTTCAAATGTAGACACTGTGACATAGTCTATTGTCTCTACTACAAAACACATGTAGCTGTAGCTTGAGAAGGGTTAACCTGTAGTTAACCTGAACAAACTGTCAGCTAGCTAACTAGACGGCAAATACATTGATGTTAACATGCTAACGCTAGCTGATACTAGATATATTAGCTAGTGTACTACAGTATGTGAACAAGACAGTGATGGTTAGCTGACCAGATTGTTAGCTATAGCTAACAATCTGACATCTCTAAACACTAAACCAATCAAATGGATCAGTATGAACAACACATTTTCACTCCCAACTCGTCCTAGTGTCCTCGCCTACTGTAGAGTGACCAGACGTCCCAGATTTCCAGGGACAGTCCCCGTTTTTGGGGACCTGTCCCCGGCTGGGAGCTGTCCCCGAAAATGTCCCCGATTGTCTACTCCTCGTCCACAGCCGACATTACTGTCTTTCAGAGGCTCTATAGCGGGCTAATTTTAAAAAGTATAGTGAAGAACTGATATCATATGAAACTTGAAGACCTACACCCTCCATTGGTCCCAACCATGTCATGCTACAGATGTTATTCATTTAATGCAATCTCCAAATGTCAAACGTTTTTGATATGAAATCAGAGAATGCATTCTTCTATGGTGGATATCTGTCAGCCTGCAGCATAGTTTATTATAGTACCATGGTCAAAATACATGAAACCACAATTGTCCCCCTTTTTATTTCATAGATAATAACATTGGATATTTTAATGATATATTGACTGCAGAACTGAAAACGTCCCCGATTTTCATTTCAGAAATCTGGTCTCCTTAGCCTACTGCCAATCGGCCAGGAACCCTTGTCACTTTTCCACACGCGGGGTAGGCTACCCCTTTCTCCTTCTTTTTCAACGAGCAGGGTACGGTGGTTGGTTAGGGTTTGGATATGGATCAGGGTTAGGGATGGGAATTGACAGTGGCCACATTAGAGCCACATTAGAGCCCGTTCCCAAAACGAAAATGCATTTCTCCCCGTGGGGTCGTCTTCCAGAACCACTGGGCGGGGGTCGGCCTCCAGAACCCCTGGGTGGGGGGCCGGCCTCCAGAACCCCCATGCGGGGAGGCCGGGCTTTCCAACGCCAGGGTTCGCTTGGCAGTTAAAAGCTCCTGTGGCCTGGCGCATCCTCGGTGCTTCTCCACAAGCCTTCATTTTACGTGCGGGACCGCCTCACTTCTCCCAATTTAACACCTTGTTTCCCAGAATTCAAGGGCACGTGACTAGCATCACCATGCCTGCCCCGTAGCCCGCATCATTGCTTTCTGGTCAGAGGGGGCAACGTTTTCTCTTCGGGAAGTGACAACAAGGGAGTCACTGGGGGGCTGTGTGTGTGTGTGTGTGTGTGTGTGTGTGTGTGTGTGTGTGTGTGTGTGTGTGTGTGTGTGTGTGTGTGTGTGTGTGTGTGTGTGTGTGTGTGTGGGTGGGTGGGTGGGTGGGTGGGTGGGTGGGTGGTTGGGGTTGGGTGTGTGGGTGCGTGGGTGCGTGGGTGGGTGGGTGGGCGGGTGTGTGCGGGTGTGTGCGTGCGTGCGTGTGGGTGTGTGGGTGTGTGTGTGCGGGTGTGGGTGTGCTGCGTGTGTGTGTTGCTTCCTTCCTGGCAGTATGTTCCCCTGAGAGTCAATAAGAGAGCAGGTGCAGCGGTGCAGTGAAAAGGCAGCGCAGGAGGGAAGAACATCCATTTCAGCAGAAAAATACACTGACGGACACAATGCACTATGAGCCACGACAGATTAATAATCCCTCTGGTTTATATTCCAGTGAAAAACATGGACTGCAGATTCTTCTAGTCACCAGCTGCAAAAGTGACACATTTTAGGCTTCCATCGGTGATAGCCGTGGCCCGAGGCATAATGTTTTCGGGGTGTCCATTCGTCCCTATGTATGTCCGTCCGCCGTCCTTCTGTACCTACGTACTGTACGTTCCATGCTCGCGATATCTAAAGCCTTGAGGGAATTTCTTCAAATGTGGCTCAAACATTCACTTGGACTCAAGGATTCAAGATTTGGTGGTCAAAGGTCAAAATTCAAGGTCAGTGTTCAAGGTCACAGGCTCGTTAACGCAATATCTCAGGAACACCTTGAGGGGATTTCTTCAAATTTGGCTCTAACATTCACTTGGACTCAAGGATGAACTGCTTCGATTTTGGTGGTCAAAGGTCAAAGTTCAAGGTCACCGTGCCTTCACGACCGCCTTTTCGATGCTCGTTAACGGATTATCTCAGGAACGCCTTGAGGGAATTTCCTCAAATTTGGCTCAAACATCCACTTGGACTCAAGGATGAACTGATTCGATTTTGGGGGGTCAAAGGTCAAAATTCAAGGTCACTGTGACCTCACGTCCGTCCGTTCCATCAAGGAAGGGGCCATACTGTAGGTAAAAGGGCCCATAGCTAGGGATAGGAAGGTCATAGAGAGTCGGGATTCAAGGGGTGGGTGGGGGGT
>NC_139627.1:20565378-20595378 GCF_964638095.1 Poromitra crassiceps | reverse complement strand
AACAGTCAACTCGCCCCGTTTAAATTAACTGGTATAGTTAGTAGCCTTTGGGGAAATGTGTTTGGTTGGTTTTGGATGTGGCTATTTACCCAAACACAGGCTCCACTGCACTTACACTGTAGCCTAGTGCTTTTTTTTTCTCTCAGCAGTTCTGGAATGAAAGCCAGCTGACGTGCTGCCTGTTCTAGAAGCCTCATGCGTTCTGTCCATTGTTGTGTATGTAGCGGGGCACATGCTGCATTGTGCTTTGCTCATGCTGACTGGTCCATCATGCTGCTGCAGCTATTGTAGCTGATGTGTTTTGTAAGGCAGGCGAGCTAATCATTATTATTGACATTTGATTGACTGTACTGAAGTTGAAGTGATCTGTCTGTGACTGTCGTCATGTCAGAACCAGACCAAGTCTGCTCCACAGGGTTCATCAATGCAACAGTATTTTACTGGCTCCAATTGTATATTATCACTGGCCACGCAGCCATAAAATTTAAAACTTTTTCTTCCTTAATTTTGCCTTTTTAGATTTGGTTGTTTTCCTTTAGTTATGGATATAATGTTAATATAGTACACAAATATACTAAATATAAAATTAGGTGCATAAAATTGGATCAGTAAATGAATGTGGTGTATAAATGTAGGTTTCTCCTCCATATATCTGGTTGTCACCTCACCTGGCCAATCAACTTGCCCTGCATTCACTTTTACTGGCCCTGGGCCATTGGCTATGTTGAACCTTACCCTCAGGCTCTTCTAAATTTTGTGTCAACACTAGAGTTGTAAGAGCCCTCCTATGGATCATGCTTTTTTCATAGACAATCTGTGTCAGGCATTAAACTCATCTTATTTCTGCACTTTGAAGTCACAGGTAGGGTCGGGTGGGGCAAACTAATTATATCGGAAGCCTAGTTGCGGAAAAAAGTGAGCGGTTCTTGTTATAAAATACAAAGTGTGGTGAGATGCAGCTACTTTTTGCTCGCCCAGCGTCTGTCAGCCGAGACATGCACACTGGATGGCAACATTTCTTCTTCTACCGACGTTTCAAGGTGCCGCCACAGCCCTCGACCGTGATGCAGCGCCAGAGTGCTGCGTGTATAAAAGGGGTATGGGGTGCAATACCCCTTTTAGCTGGAGTCTCCCTTGAAAGCTGTGACTGATTACCTTACTTTCCTGTCCTCCTCTCTTAGTTGATCTGAACTTTGTTGGAAGATGGCTAACAACAAGGAAAAGAGTGTCCTGAGCTGGGAGCAGGTGAACCGTCTGAACGAGGTGCTGATGGAGGCGGTGCCCGTGCATGGCCGGGGGAACTTCCCCACGCTGGAGGTGCGTCTGGGGGACATCGTGGCGCGGGTGCGCTCCCGCCTGGAGCTCAGCGGGGTCAGGGTCAAAGACATGCGGCTCAACGGCTCCACGGCCAGCCACGTGCTGGTGCAGGACATCGGCTGGTCCTACAAAGACCTGGACGTCATCTTCAGGGTGGACCTGCCGCGCGAGCAGGACTTCCAGCTCATTAAGGATGTGGTGCTGGGCACCCTGCTGGACTTCCTGCCCGATGGGGTGAACAAGGAGAAGATCACCCCCATGACCCTGAAAGAGGCGTACGTGCAGAAGCTGGTGAAGGTCCACACGGAGCAGGACCGCTGGAGCCTCATCTCCCTCTCCAACAACAACGGGCGCAACGTGGAGCTGAAGTTTGTGGACTCCATCCGCCGGCAGTTTGAGTTCAGCGTGGACTCCTTTCAGATCGTGCTGGACTCGGTGCTGGCCTACTACGAGTTGTCCAAGACGCCCATGTCGCACGCCTTCCACCCCACCGTGGTGGGGGAGAGCATGTACGGGGACTTTACCGTGGCCCTGGGCCACCTGCAGAACAAGCAGATCGCCACCAAGCGGCCTGAGGAAATCCGCGGCGGCGGGCTGCTCAAATACTGCAACCTGCTGGTGCGGGACTTCCGGCCCACCAGCGAGGAGGAGTTCAAGGGCCTGGAGCGCTACATGTGCTCGCGCTTCTTCATCGACTTCCCCGACATCGGCGAGCAGCAGCGCAAGGTGGAGGCCTACCTGGCGAGTCACTTTGTGGGCGAGGAGAAGAGCAAGTACGACTACCTCATGATCCTGCGGCGCGTGGTGAACGAGAGCACCGTGTGCCTCATGGGCCACGAGCGGCGCCAGACGCTGCACCTCATCTCGCTGATGGCGTTCCGCGTGCTGGCGGAGCAGAACGCCATCCCCGACGCCTCCAGCGTCACCTGCTACTACCAGCCGGCGCCCTACGTCCGAGACCACAACTTCAGCAACTACTACGTGGCCAACCAGAACATTCCAACGTGGCTGCCGTGTAACTGACAAAACGGGACAAACTGACTGACGGACGGATGAGGGGGCGACACTGCTGCTTTTGAGAAGAGTCGTTATGAAAATGCTATAAAAAATAACTATTTAGGCCATAAATGCTATTTTTCTCTCAAGGCATAAATGATTATATATTTAAGTGGACAAGTGTTTTGCTTTGTTTTTGGACTCCTTTCTCATTCCTTATCTACAGAAGTGTCAAGGTCTTTGGATACAAAGCGATATTTTTTAAGTGTTATTTGGATTATTATTCCCTTTTTGCCTTCCTTTTCCCCCCTTCAGATAATGTGTTTGTTTCCCTGTTTATCAAACCTTATTCATAATGGAGTTGTCCTTTGTGCCTTAACCTCCAGGTTTACCCCCAATAAGTTTTGAAGAAAGGGAAGAACATGCTAATGGCCTTAAATTTGGGTTTTCTCCTGTGAATTGAAAAATGTGAAAAGGAAAAAAAAAAATCATAAAATGTTGAAATAGCACTGTGGGGGGAGGATGGGTATAAAAGACAAAGCCCCCCCCCCAAAAAAAGCCGAGCACCGGTGTTAGAGTCATCCCTGGAAATGACGTGGTTGTATATTTGACCAGGGACTGAATCTCATGGGATCATTGGCGTTTTGGGGACACTGATGACTCCGCCCTCACCTGTGAGAGGAGTCACTTTTTTTTTAAATTCATTCTCTGACATGTAAATGGGGGAAAAGTCCTCCAAGAAAATGTCTGTCAGACATTTGTGCTCTCTCTCTCCAGCTGCCAGGAGCGCCTGTGATCTGTCCACAATGTAAGAGAAAGTGTGTGTTTTAGTTTCCACTGTGAAGCCGGCGTGGGGCGAGCTACCCCTCCTGCCCCGTTCAGCCCAGACCGGCTTCCAGTGGAAATCTGCCCTCTGACAGGTCAGGCATCGACAGGCTCCTGTGCGTCTGAGGAGTTTATTATTTTTCCCGTTTCTTTTTTGTTTTCTTTTCTTTTAGTTTTAAACCTCTGAAAGGCTCACCAGTGACCTCCACATGTCAGTCTTCTGGTTAATGCGGCCAGGTGACTGACAGGACGGGGCGTGCGCGCCCGCTGAGGGCCTCAACCCCTGGCTGGGCGTCCTGGAGTGCGTGAGGCTGGACGGGCGCTCCCTTCCCTTAAAAGGAGCAGCACATGGCGGCCTTTGGGGTCTGAAATGGGTCTGACGCAGCCCAGCAGCTGGCACTGGACTCTAGGCAAGTCTATAATTATCATCTTCTTTTCGGGAAGGGGGGGTGTGCGCCGTCGGAGCAGCGCCGAGCGGCATGTGTGAGAGCCCGTTCGCTTCCTGTCCTCCGGCGTTGGAGCCCCTTTTGTGGTCATGGGTCCCGCGGGCAGCCGGCACGCTGGAGAGAAACGCCACAGTGTCGGCTACAGGAATTCCGTTCCGCTTTCGGACCCGGGTTTTCTGATATGCAGGCCAAAGCTACAACTGATATCTGAGCCCGAAGGACGCCACCCCCCAAGCTGTGACAGGACTCGCTTTAGAATGCTTTCACCACTTTATTCTCCCCCAGTATATTTGGCCCCTTCAGTCAACCTTTCAATTTCTATTTCCAGTCACAAACTGCCCTCCCCTCTCTCCCTCAACCCAGCCTAGCTCAGCTCAGTGGCAAAGGGGTCCGACAGTATTTTTGGTAGCATCTCACCACCATCTTTAACTTCTTATGCAAGTGGCAGCTGCTGCCTTTCTGCCCCCTCCCCGATTCATCAGAACCACGACCCTTCTCACCCTGCAGCGTGTCCAAAGCTCGACTTGATAGCAGATAACCAGACATGCCCGTTCTCTCTCTCTCTCTCTCTCTCTGTGTCTCTCTCTCTCTCTCACTGTCTCTCTGTCTCTTATCTGCCTTCCCGGCTGGTGTGAGGCCTGCTGGGAGGAAGGTCAGCCCGACCCCGTCCTGCCCCGGGTCACACCCCCGGTCAGGGCGTGCTGTGCTGGCTCAGTGCCTAAGTTGAACACCGGGTGAGGTGGCACACGCCGTCTCTCTGGACCAAAGTCTCGTTAGAACCAGCAACTGAAGCACTTAAGTGCCTTTCACCTTTTGGGGGCGGTTTAGCTTTTTGAAGGTTGGGTTTATTTTTTATTTTTTATGGGGGGGCTGTCTGGGTGGGTTTAGCAGAAAGTTTTGTTTGACCTTTCTCCCCATGTATCGCTCAGTTGATGGCAGACTGTCTTTTCTTCTTCTTTTGCAGAATGGGGTTTTTGGTTGGAGTAAATTGTTTTGGGTTGAATTTGAAATCTAAATTTTTCCAACATTGTCTTCTTCATGTTGGATTATTGATCAAACTTTTGTGTATCCTGTTAGTCCCCCCCCCCCAGGTCCAGTCCCAACCCCCACTTTTCCTTGAAACCTAGCTGTCCAGTCATTCCAGTCATTCTGTCACGCTCTTGTCAGCCATTTACTTACACCCGCTTCTTACCTCGTTCTATCTGAAAGCGCAGGCTGACAGATTTTGGGCCTTCTTTCCACTGGCAGCCATGTTTAACCCTTGCCGTCTCGCTTGATGGCCTTTGCAAACAAGCTTTCAATTTCTTTTGGCACGTTGATCTTAAAAACATGGGATGTGGGGTAAGGCTTAGTTTACCAACATGGCAGCCTGAGAGCGAGCAGGCTCTGCCCCCCCACCCGAGCCAAAGCAACACCTGAAGTGCACTGAGCCGTACCATGGCACAGTAGCCGTCTGGACACCTAGACGCGACCCGACCCAGCAGAACCCCCGCTCTAGCGGAAGCACTTTACACAGGCCAAAGCCAGCCAGCTGAGAGGCATGTCAATAAGCTGACGGTCAGCTGCTGGAGCGAGTTGTGCTGCTTCTCAGGGAGATGATAGTGTGTACATGGTCTTTTTGTTGCCTTTCCCCCCCCCGGGGTGGGTGTGTTTAAATTGGCTTATCACATGTCGACCCTTGACTTTGAGACGGGGCCTCCCTTTGCTGACTGTAGTTTGTGTATTTTTGTCCCTCACTCTGTATTAATTGCAGCTCAGAGACTCTCCCTTTACTACTGGTTCATGTTAGATTAGTCATGCCTTAAAGTGGAAGACTGGTTCATGTTCGATTAGTCATGCCTTAATGTGGAAGTAGCCCGGTGGGTTACGACGTGCGGCTCTGAGGCAGTGCTGGGGTTAATCTCTGCGTCCTTATGATCACTCGGTGGATAATCTCCGCTCCTGCAGGCAAATCTTTGTCTTTAACATCCATTCTTGTTTCATCCGATTTGTTAAACTTAGAAACGCTTTGAGCCACGACTGAAAACCAGCAAGCTCGGCCGCTGCCGCTCAGAGCCGCAGGTGGAAGTGACGTAACCGTCCCTACGTGCTTTTCCTCTTGTTGACGTCGACCGGCGACGTCAAAGAAAACGCGACCCGCAAAGAGGTGGCGTTTTCTAGACGATGGACACAAATTCAGTGTCGTGTTTCTGTGTGCGCCCGCCCGCCCCCCTCTGCCCCGCATCCATGTGTTTACAGTTAGTGTTTTTTTGTTGTTTTTTGTTGTTTTCTGCTGACTGAAAATGTGTGCCTGTTTTTATGAACGGCCAAGGCAGAAAAGGGCTTATCTTTGCCCAGATAAGAGCGGGGTGGGGTGGGGGCAACAACAGGGCTCAAGCTCTATGATATCACTTCCCACTTTAAGGGTTGAAGTATGTGTTTGTATGTGTTTTTTCCTGAATAACGATGAGAGAAAACGACAAAATTATGATGTGCATTTTTGCCTCTTTGTTTTCCTGACCCCCCCCCCCCCCCCCCCAACTACTTTTTCTGCTGTAATTCCATGTGAAACGTCTCAGTGTTACGTCCCCTGGCTTTTCTCCTACACTCTCCTCGCATTTCGTTGTCCCACTTTGTCTGTGTCAGTACAGTGTGTTTCTTTGACCACACCTGTAGATGTATTGTTTATAGGGGAGTTGTAGAGAAAACGTGGGGATTTGATATTTTCTGGTTTTTGCTTGTCTAAAGAGCAAGTCTTACACCATAGGAATGTGATGGAGGCCAGGTGTTGAAGCTCTCTTGCTATTTCTGCATGGAGAGTTGTGGAATTGTTGGTTTTTTCAGCAGATTGTGTTTACCTTACACTCTGTATGTGTGTGCGTGCTCGTTGCCATGTGTGTATGAGAGGATGTCTGTGGATATAAGTTTAAAAAGTGGGGAAAAATATGAAATTTGTCGCACTATATATATATATATATATATTTGAAATAGATAATGCTAAAGAGCTTCTTTGTCAGCTTTGTGATTATGACTATGATGGTGACGTTGATGGTTACAACCATTATACTATTTCATTTTTCAGCACTTTTACCTCACTTTAGTTTTCCTTTGGATGGAAATGTACATCAGGAAAATGTGTTTGAAGAGGAAATAATGAATAAAGAAAAAGTATTTGAACTGCTGCTTCAAGGTGTTTGTTTTTTCCTCTTTTTCAATGTATATTTTCATTGTACCTCGCAGAAACAAACGGATCAAAGCTGATCCTAGACGGTCCAGGGTTCCCTTCTCTCTTTCTGGGAGAACATCTTGGAAAATATCATTATGAATTTAGCGGTGTTATTTTGTATCATCAAAACACACCTACCAACATCAAATCAACAGGATTGGCAACAGAGTTTGTGTGATGTTCTCTGCTAGATTGAACTAGTGAGAATCAATTTTCTATGAATGACTGACCACATTGCTGATGTGAGTCCACTATTTGACATCTTCATGCATTAACCCCCCCCCCCCCCCCCTTCCTATCTCACACTCCTGCATGTTGGTCCATCCCGTCAATCTATGGATGCCTTGCAGCATGGTGTCACATTGGTTCCAGTCACGGAATGTCGGCCATCTTGGCCCCCGAATTCAAAACAACTTTTAGTAGGCTACCTGTTTAAGCCACTGGGAGGAACGTTCAAACCATGCCCTCGTTGAACTCTTAACTACTCTTTCATACTTTGTACTACAAACTCCATTCAGACTTTAAATGGGCTTTTGTACTTTTTGAGAAATCGCAGTTTAGGTTTTATACTTTTTCAACCTTTATAATAGGAGTCTATGGAGCGTTTTGAACTCCGGACCAAAGATGACAAGATGGAACCCATGTGACATGCTGCAAGGCATATAGTCACACACTTTTGAAAGATGGACTTTTCTTTGTAGAGTAAACAAACTTAGGGCTGCAATTATGTTTGATTTATCTTTAGTCTCAAATGTTAGTTACCAGAGCCAAGAGTGATTCTTTTGACTTAGTCTCAGCATCAACCAAAAACACACCAGTCTAAATGTTATGAGATGACATGGAGAAAAGCAGCAACTTTGGCATTTGTGAAGCTGTTGCCACCAAATGTTTTGTGTTTTTACTTGAAGGACCAAAACTAATAATCGTATCAAGATTAATTTCATCAAACTTTCTGCCGATCAATTAATCAACTAATCGTTTCAGCACTATACCATAGCTTCACAATAGGCCCATAAACTCAATGATCTACAATTGTAATCAGTAGTGGCCTATTCATGAACCTAAATAACCTTATTCCTGTAGTCATGGGGGTTTACTGTATATTTATTCCATCTCTGTGCATTCAGTCAGACATTTGAGAGGGATTCATTGGACAAATGCCTTCCTAACCTTCACCAGTCCAACCAGTTCCAACTGGCCACTGCCAGCACGTCACCTCCTGACGGACTGGCCCAGGCATGCTCTCCTTGCTGCCTTGACGTGTGGGCACTTAGCCAGAGATCTTTCCATCTCCATCACTATGAGGAGATGGTTAGAGGGGACCAGTCAGCTCAGCATTTAAAGCCCTGTTCCTGCTGGTGGAAAAAGCTGCAGGCTTTTATTGGCTAATAATGCCCTGGACGTTGCTTTAGTGAACATGCTACATTAGGAGCACTTCAAAGCCTTTTAAGTGGATCGACCTTTTAGCCTGACGTGCATTGACATGACCATACAGCATGGAGCTGGACAGCATAGCTGAACCTGGGGGGGAAATGGCTTCAGTTGCAAATGGACCCGACATATGTGTGTCGTTAAAGGGATAGTTATGATTTTTGGAAAACCTAACCCTATTTGCTACTTACCAGTGATGATGTTGATTGGTAGATTCCTTTCTCAGCACAATCCACGCTGTTCCTCATCCTAGCTCCAGGTAGTTAGCCACATACCAATCAATGGGGTCATGCTGCTCCTGCCTGTGCAAGCTGACTGAGGCTCAGTGAAAATGTGTACTTTGTGTGCTCTGTGGAAGACATTTCAGTTAGCCTCAGTATGAGGCACAGCATGGATTGTGCTGAGAAAGGAATCTACCAATCAACATCATTAGTAAATAGCAAATGGGCTAGGGTTCCAAAAATCGGAACTATCCCTTTAATAATTAATTTTTTCTTTAGGCCGAATGTTATGTTCGCGCTTTAGAAGCAAAGATAGTGCATCCACAGCTTGAAAGGAAATTGACAATGTGGAAAGTGTCTGTGTGTGTGTGAGTGAGTAGGAGAAAGAGTATATTGTGTGTTTGTGGACCAGCTGTTCTCTCATATCGAGGAAGCGATGCCACATTCTGTGTGTGTGTGTGTGTGTGTGTGTGTGTGTGTGTGTGTGTGTGTGTGTGTGTGTGTGTGTGTGTGTGTGTGTGTGTGTGTGTGTGTGTGTGCCGTGTTGTTTTCCACTTGGACAGAAAGTGTGGCTTGGCTGAATTACCGGCTGCCATTCATAAAACATGCTGACTTATCTGCTGATGGGATGACTCACGTCGTGTGACCTCATCAACCTCTTAACCCCCCCCCCCCCCCCCCATGTGCCCATGCTGCTTCATGCAAACTGGGACAGTATGATGATAAATTAACCTCTTTTTCCAAACCAACCCTCACCCCCTCTCTCTCTCTCTCTCTCTCTCTCTCCCCTCCATTGTGGTTTGTGTTTTGCATGTGAAAAAAGCTGCAAAAAAATCTTAATATTGTGTATTTTTCTACCTTCTATCTTAATTTTTGCATTTTTCTTCTTGTGAAATAATGTAACTTTTCAGGTTCTATGCCTCCTCTGATATAATGAAACTACTTAAAAGGGGGAATTGCTGCTCTAGGTAGGCTATATTTGCATCTCTGTCTTTCTTATCAAATAGCAGAAAACAAATGTGTAGCAGTAGAAGAAAAGACGCCGATAACTCTTATTTGTCTCTGTATAGATTGGTATACAGTATAATCCAATTTATGTCTCTTCATGATGTGCGGCTGGCTGTATAGCTGGTTGAGGCGACTAGCAAACAGCTGGGCTGGTCAAAAACGTTCAATTTGTAACCAACCGTTATTAATACAACTTGCAAAACAGCACCTGCTGCCCTGGTGAAGCTGCAGGGTTTCGGGGTTTCACCTCCTAAATGTTTTTTATGAAACTAGCCCTCAGAGTCACAATGTGCAAAGTGGCCCCGAGGCACTGAGGCAGTAGTGTTGTTAGCCCCGCCCCCCTCCTCTCTGTCTGTTGGTCAAGTTCACACCACAACACCTGTCACTCATCCTGTTGAGCTGTAGATAGAGGCAGCCATGTTGTGGAGAGCCGAGAGTCCAAAGACAGAGCAGAGGTTTCAGTCACTCATTAGCACCCGAGAGGAGCGATCAGTAAGGGACTGTCCAATATTTACGTGGGGTGGGGTGGGGTAAAATATGATATAGCATTTTTTTTAATCAACTGCCCTCCCTGACATTTAGATTATTTTCTCTCTGCCCTCCCCCTGTACATGTAAAAAAAAAATGATCTGCCCTCCCCCACCCAGTTCAGCCTTTTATAATTTTATACACAACTTATAGTTTGAAATAAAACGGCAATATATAATTTTTTTATCACCAGACTGTCATATCTGGTGAGATATTGAGAGCCTGATTGAAATTGTATCCCTGTATGCACAGCAGCAAGGGCAGCAATGTTTCATGTGATTTGAGTTGTTATAGAAAATATAGCCTATATCCACAGCAGATATTGATTTGGTTCCTGTTACAATTATGATTTAATGAGACGTGCGGCAGCTCTACGCATGGACAGATGTCACCGATCATAGTATAGTGCCATTTTAATCCATTTAATGTCAATCAGAAGATACAGGTGAAATAGGCTATAGCTGATGATATTGATTGATTGTTGACGTTTTTCTTTACTCTGTAGCCTACTCCTCCATTATGTGACTGCAAACCTTCTATTTAATCTACACAAAATTATGAGAACGATATTCTTCAAAGGCGCAGCGCAGAAAGGAATGTGTATGTGCAGGTGCGCCCGTCACCAGTAGGCTAATGTTTTCATATTCATATCATATTTTGGTCGCATGGTCAGTTATAGTTGACTAATGAGCTATAATGTAAACTTGTAACCGTGGTTACATACATGAAGAGTATTATCCTCGGGAACATGATGTAAAGTGTCTGTAGACTCACCCACTCCCACTATCGCCATATTGATTGCTGCTGAGCAGTGTCTGCACAGGTGTTTTCTTTGCGTTCGAGTATTTTTTTTGTGTTCGCTTCCTTTTAAATCCTAATCCATTTCATTTAGTGAACAAATACTTCAGCAGACTATTCAAACTCTTTTTCTTCAATATTTTATTATCATTTTTTGGGGGAACAATACACAAACAGGACAGGCGAACAGGCTCAGACACAGGAAAAGAAAAGAAAAAAGAAAAAAATACATATACTGTATTATCGACTATCGATTATTCAATATTACAACGTGGTGCTACCAGTGGCAGCCACATAAGGTGCTTATGTGCTTGTAAGAGATATTGTGCATGGGATCCCACGCAAGGGGTCCATGAGAAACACAGCCACCTGTCGCCCCTAATCTCATCGAGGTAGCGTAGAAATGGGTCCCAGACAGCTGATTTTTTTTTTAAGTGAGTTGGTCCTCAGGAACCTGAGTCTCTCCATCCATATAACAGAGGGCATGTCCGTCAACCACAATTAAAAAGAAGGTGAAGAGGGGGCCTTCCATTCCTTCAGAATGAGTTTTTTTGGCCACAGTTGATCTCCTGTGTCAGAGACTGCTGCACAGCTGTAGGGAAGTTCAGAGAGGAGAGGACTCCGCCGAAGATGGTGAGTCCTGCCTCCGGTTAGATGGTAAATCATCTCTTAGTCCTCTGTGACAGTATTTTCCTGTGTGTACCCTCTAACACATACCCGCCACACAGGGGGGCCGTATGTTGCCCATGTGTGCTTTATAGTAACGTTCAGTCAGAACTCATTTATAATTAAGCCCATAGTTAATTAACTAATCATGTACAAAACACTCACACAGTCACATATTTTATATACTGTATATGTTGTAAGCCTAATTTTTGCCATCACAGCTGCTTTTTACATGTATGGGATAATACAGGCTAATATACAAGGTGTCCCAAGCTCTGAGTCATTATAAACTCAATTAGCTACAGAAGCTAATGTAGCACATTCAGTCCTTGTATATTTCTCTCATGTGTTCATCATTCCTTTCCTCCTCTGTGTGTGTGTGATTGAGAAATGAATTGCAGGTGGTGTTCATCCTAATTGGCCTGGTCAGGTGTCAGATTGCTGCTGGCTGATTGGCTGGTGGAGAGCATTTAAGCCAGCTGATGCCATCCTGTCGCCCCTTGCTCTCCTCATTCCCAACGATGATGGCTGCTGTGCTGACTGCTGTGTTCTGTCAGGTAGGAACTGTGTGTAGACCTATCTTGATCTAGATCTTGGTGGACCTGTGCAGTCTAAACTGTAAATAACTACTTCCAGCTCTACACTTTTGTACACTAACATCTTACCCAAGGAAAGTAGGAGGCCTTTAATTTTTTGAAACATTTTCTCATGTTTATTTTCTAGGAGCTTATAGGTGAGAGCTGTCTTTTATTTAATCCATCCTTTTCTAAGGTAAGTTTTAGGTTGGGGATTATTTTGTTGTTGGGGCCATGCTGTGCTCGGAAACTAAACCTGCGACTTGTGAACTTGTGATGGTGGTTTGGCTGATCATCCTTGGGAGTGGGAAGAGTGGGGGCTCTTTTGTGTTGCGGTCCCGTTCCCTGAGGCCGGTTCCTAACATAATTGGGTGCTCATCTGCTTTTCTCATTCGTCAGCACGTCGTCTGTGAGTGTGTGTGTGTCTATATATATATTTTATGTTTGTCTGGTGGGCAGTCATTGTGCAGGTGGTAAATGGTGTTAGTCAAGGTGGCTTTGCATGGAGCTGAGGAAGCTCATGGTGGTAAAGCTGGTGGAGATGTTTGTTGGAGGAGGAGCCAGTCAGAGGGGACCAGTAAGACTGAGGAGGGGCGTGACAAGGCAGGGCCGTCAGTAGCACCGTTTCTCCTTTCTGTGTAGACTGCTACCCTACAAGAGTCTCCGTACATAGACTTGCCTGTCACTCTGACTCCCAAGCCGTCTAAATCAGCGATACACACGTATTTACAAGTGTCACAGAAACATTTCAAAGCCACATATTGAGAAGAAGAGTTCACAGCTTCTCGACGTCGGGGTTAGAAAACTCGACGCTGCTCATAAATGCCTCTTTTCATCTGAAGTCTGTGCTGGTGATATTTTTTACCGAGCCTTTGGCCAGAGTGGCACTGTGACGGCTAAGAGCTCTAACCTGGAAAAAATATCACCAGCACAGACTTCAGATGAAAAGAGGCATTTATGAGTAGCGTCGAGCTTTCTAACTCCGACGTCGAGAAGCGATGAACCCTTCTCAATATGTGGCTTTGGAATGTTTCTGTGACACTTGTAAATACGTCTGTATCACTGATTTAGACGGCTTGGGAGTCAGTCACAGGCAAGTCTATGTACGGAGACGGGACTCTTGTAGGGTAGCATAGTCTACACAGAAAGAGGAGAAACGGTGCTACTGACGGCCCTGCCTTGTCACGCCCCTCCTTAGTCTTACTGGTCCCCTCTGACCGGCTCCTCCTCCAACATCCATCTCCACCAGCTTTACCACCATGAGCTTCCTCAGCTCCATGCACACCATTTACCACCTGCACAAAGACTGCCCACCAGACAAACATTATATATATATATATATATATATATATATATATATATATATATATATATATATATATACTCAGACGACGTACGAGAAAAGCGGGCAACCCCCTAATTATGTTAGGAACCGGCCTCGGGGAAGGGGATGGCAACACAAAAGTGCCCCCACTCTTCCCACTCCCAAAGATGATCAGCCAAACCACCATCACAAGTTCACAAGTAGCAGGTTTAGTTTCAGAGCACAGCATGGCCCCAACAACAAACTAATCGCCAACCTTAAACTTACCTAAGAAAAGGATGGATTAAAAAAATAAATAGACACAGCTCTCACCTATAAGCTCCTACAAAATAAACATGAGAATGTTACATAACCAAAGGGCTTCTCCCTCCTACTACTTGGGTAAGAGTTATTTAGTGTTAAAAGTATAGATTTGGAAGGTAGCTATTTACAGTTTAGACTGCACAAGTCTACCTAGACAAGGACACATCTTCAAGTTCGGAAGAACTACCAAAGTAGGCCTACACACAGTGCCTAGAGTCAGCAGAGCAGCCATCATCAGTGGCAATGACTGCAAGGGATGGCATCCTCAAACCCATTTAACAGTGCAGACACAGGAAGTTTGTGAAATAAAAGTTTGCAGCTATTATTCAAAACTGTATTTGCTATAGCGTTTGTGTCATGTGTTCACATCATTCCTTTCAAGAGTGTGTAATTGAACCATGAGTCCACTCATTGTACTCCCAACTATGATGGCACTCTGTTGACTCTTTGCTGTGTTCTGTCAGGTAGGAACTGTGTAGGCCTACTTAGTTCTTCAGAACTTTAAGATGTGTTATCTTGGTGGACCTGTGCAGTCTAAACTGTAAATAACTACTTCCAGCTCTACACTTTTGTACACTAACATCTTACCCAAGGAAAGTAGGAGGGAGAAGCCTTTAATTTTTTGAAACATTTTCTCATGTTTATTTTCTAGGAGCTTATAGGTGAGAGCTGTATTTTATTTAATCCATCCTTTTCTTAGGTAAGTTTTAGGTTGGGGATTAGTTTGTTGTTGGGGCCATGCTGTGCTCGGAAACTAAACCTGCGACTTGTGAACTTGTGATGGTGGTTTGGCTGATCATCCTTGGGAGTGGGAAGAGTGGGGGCACTTTTGTGTTGCGGTCCCGTTCCGAGGCCGGTTCCTAACATAATTGGGGGCTCGTCCGCTTTTCTCGTTCGTCAGCACGTCACCTGAGTGTGTGTATATATATATATATATATATATATATATATATATATATATATATATATATATATATATATATATATATGTTTGTCTGGTGGGCAGTCTTTGTGCAGGTGGTAAATGGTGTGCATGGAGCTGAGGAAGCTCATGGTGGTAAAGCTGGTGGAGATGTTTGTTGGAGGTGGAGCCGGTCAGAGGGGACCAGTAAGACTGAGGAGGGGTGTGACAAGGCAGGGCCGTCAGTAGCACAGTTTCTCCTCTTTCTGTGTGGACTATGCTACCCTACAAGAGTCCCGTCTCCGTACATAGACTTGCCTGTGACTCTGACTCCCAAGCCATCTAAATCAGTGATACAGACGTATTTACAAGTGTCACAGAAACATTTCAAAGCCACATATTGAGAAGAAGGGTTCATCGCTTGTCGTCGTCGGGGTTAGAAAGCTCGACGCTGCTCATAAATGCCTCTTTTCATCTTAAGTCTGTGCTGGTGATATTTTTTCCAGGTTAGAGCTCCCAGCCGTCAGAGCGCTCAACAGCGCCACTCTGGCCGAAAGCTCGGTAAAAAATATCACCAGCACAGACTTCAGATGAAAAGAGGCATTTATGAGCAGCGACGAGCTTTCTAACCCCGATGTCGAGAAGCTATGAACTCTTCTTCTCAATATGTGGCTTTGAAATGTTTCTGTGACACTTGTAAATACGTCTGTATCGCTGATTTAGACGGCTTGGGAGTCAGAGTGACAGGCAAGTCTATGTACGGAGACTCTTGTAGGGTAGCAGTCTACACAGAAAGAGGAGAAACGGTGCTACTGACGGCCCTGCCTTGTCACGCCCCTCCTCAGTCTTACTGGTCCCCTCTGACCGGCTCCTCCTCCAACAAACCTCTCCACCAGCTTTACCACCATCAGCTTCCTCAGCTCCATGCAAAGGCACCTTGACTAACACCATTTACCACCTGCACAAAGACTGCCCACCAGACAAACATAAAATATATATACACACACACAACGTGCTGACGAATGAGAAAAGCAGATGAGCACCCAATTATGTTAGGAACCGGCCTCGGGGAACCGGACCGCAACACAAAAGTGCCCCCACTCTTCCCACTCCCAAGGATGATCAGCCAAACCACCTTCACAAGTAGCAGGTTTAGTTTCAGAGCACAGCATGGCCCCAACACAACTAACCAATCAAACTAATCCCCAACCTTAAATTTACCTAAGAAAAGAAAATGGATTAAATAAGAGACACAGCTCTTACCTATAAGCTCCTACAAAATAATCAGAAAATGTTACAAAAAACTAAAGGGCTTCTCCCCCTACTTTCTGCTACTTGGGTAAGTGTTATTTACAGTGTACAAAAGTGTAGATCTGGAAGGTAACTATTTACAGTTTAGACTGCACAGGTCTACCAAGATAAAGACACATCTTAATAAAGTTCTGCAGAACTACTAAAGTAGGTCTACACACAGTTCCTACCTGACAGAACACAGCAGTCAGCACAGCAGCCATCATCGTTGGGAATGAGGAGAGCAAGGGGCGACAGGATGGCATCAGCTGGCTTAAATGCTCTCCACCAGCCAATCAGCCAGCAGCAATCTGACACCTGACCAGGCCAATTAGGATGAACACCACCTGCATCTCATTTCTCAATCACACACACAGAGGAGGAAAGGAATGATGAACACATGAGAGAAATATACAAGGACTGAATGTGAACATTAGCTTCTGTAGCTAATTGAGTTTATAATGACTCAGAGCTTGGGACACCTTGTATATTAGCCTGTATTATCCCATACATGTAAAAAGCAGCTGTGATGGCAAACATTAGGCTTACAACATATACAGTATATAAAATATGTGACTGTGTGTGTGTTTTGTACATGATTAGTTCATTAACTATGGGCTTAATTATAAATGAGTTATGACTGAACGTTACTATAAAGCACACATGGGCAACATACGGCCCCCTGTGTGGCCCGCGATGGAATTGCAAAAGTTTTTTTTTTTTTTTTTACAGTGCACCTGAACGCAACATGCAAGATACCCGCTGAATAAGTGTCCAAATGTTCATGTCATTCTGGCCAATATTCTTCTGTTATAGCATTTCAGTCTGGAATATGGAATATCTTTCAATAATCTTTATGACTAAAAGGCCAAAAGTAATCTCATGTGTAAGAAATGGCTGTTCTACATTGAGGTAGAAATTTAAATAATGAACTTGTTGGTTTTGGATTTATTTAGCTTCAAGAGTGCATGTTCGTGTGACCCTCAACACAGGCTTTGAGAATCCCGGCCACTTACTGATACTTATGCTTAAATTAACCCACTCATATTCTGGTTTATTTCAAGAAAAACATTTCGGATAGTGGAAATTCTAATTCGCTGGTAACTTTAAAATCTAGCAGCCATATTGGCACGTGGTGAAAAAAGTTAAGTTCAAGCCCTGCAGGGAGAGTGTGGTGACATAGGAGTGAGTGAGAAAAGGATCAAATATTGGTGGTTAAGACTGAATAATGACATCACAACTGTTAATTTAAAATTAGTTATTCCTCTAAACCTGGCTTCAAATGCCCCAATCTTTTCGCGCTGGCGCCGTTCAGCCCTCAGCAAAATCTGGTAGCGAGGACTTTTTTTGTGGCCCTCTCTATCATCAAAGTTGCCCATCCATTACGGCATGACAATATTTGTTCGGCCCCCGGCAACAATCTGGATTTCTCATGTGGCCCCCCATGAAAAATAGTTGCCCACCCCTGGGTTAGAGGGTTATTTTGTAGGCCTTAGAGTAGAGTATTCAAACTCTTGACCAAAGGAAGAAATAGCTAGCTCAACTCTAAACTCTTTTTGTCTTTATGGTGCAGACTCTTGTGCATATTAAGAGAAAAAAAAAGCGCTCACTGCACAAACACACTGGAAACGGAAGCGGTGGCATGCTTAAATTCAGCTGGAGCCTGGCCATTCACACCAAAAGCACTCTGTTTTGCTCCGCGCTCATCACAACTTGTACTGACTTCCTGCCTGGCTGCACACAATCACTCGCAGCTTGCGTCAAAAATAGACCAGACGCGGAAACTATCGCTGCAGGCCGCGAGCCTCCCATGCCGCGCCATGGCCAGTGTGACCGGTCTAATCTGTTAACAAGGTTGCCAAAATGAAACTGCCTGCCCTTCTATTAGTAGTAATATGGTTGTGCGGAGATCCCTCTTTTTGTGATCAAGCTCAGAAGCTCTATATGTAAGCAGACTGATTCAGTCTTCTACTTTCTATCTACAAAGGAGGACTGGTGACGTATTAGTAAAATACCAGTATGTGCTGGGCTGATGTTTAGCATCCTGTGATGATCATGATGACAGTGAAGATTGGGGATTTTAGATGGCATGCTTCCTTCTACAGTATGTGATAAGACAGTTGGCGGGTGTAGTTCAATCTAAAGAAAAGAATTCCTTCCTACATGAAACTGCTCTGTGGATTATTGTGAGTAACCCGGGTCATAGGTCATGATTTCTGGAGAGACATTGCTTTTTACAACGTGTGTGGGTTGTTGTTGTTTTTTTTGGCGCTTTGAGCACCACAAGCCGAGTGCCATCCAGTTCCATTGTATACGAGAGAAGGCAGACATCTCCATGGCCATATTGTTTCTCCAAAACTCAGAAACTCACCCCACAACGATCTAGAATAGATGCATAAATATCACTACAAGTATTAGGAAAAATGTGTAGGCTACTTATGATTTGGGGGTGAACTGTCCCTTTAACATCAATATATTTGCTCTGATCTCAACATGAAAAAGCCAATTTTGTCATTATGTAGCCTACTCTAGTCAAAAACAATATTCAGAAACTGTGTCCTACATATTGATCTACAACAAGTCTGTTTTTAGAGAGATGTCACATTTCAGTGGTCACAGTGACACATTGTGTGTGTGTGTGTGTGTGTGTGTGTGTGTGTGTGTGTGTGTGTGTGTGTGTGTGTGTGTGGGGCAGAAACACACAGAGAGGCGACAACAGCTTTCCACAAGGGAGATTCAGGGCCTCTACAATACCCCCCCCCCCCCCCCCCCCCCCCACACACACACACACACACACACACACACACACACACACACACACACACACACACACACACACACACAAAGACCCCTCCAGCGGTGTTTGGCCGGGTGAAACAATGCATGATTTCTGGAAAACGACTGATAGAAGTATGCAGGGGAGGGAGAGACAATGGAAAGCAAACACATGGAGGGGAAAGGGGGTTCAACATCTCTCTCTCAGGCTACATCCTCACTAGAACGTTTGCATGAACGATCTCTGTCCATTTTTTTCTGAGAGAAAAGATCTCCGTCCATACCTTAAAACGCATGCTACATGACCATTCAGGTACACTGGACATAGCTATGGCTATGTCCATAGTGTAACGGATCGGGTATTCGTTACAAGGAACCGGAGACTTGAAGTTGGTACAGGCTTTTATTCTGGGCTTCACAACAGATCCTAGCCGCTAGCTTCGCTGCTAGCTCTTCATGCAACCACCCGGCCAGCTCCCTCACATAGCCTGACTGCCCTCCACCCCGGCCGCTGGTCACATATATCCCCTTCCCCCTAGGAACACACCCACACATATCAGTTCCTAGTTAACACACGGAAACCCCCCAATACACATCAAACCCCGAATCGCTACAATAGCAACAAAGTGTGCCACCTACTTCTTCTTGTTAACAGTTGGATTTTAAAACCATTTAAAGTTACATAATAAACATCTAGCTGTATTCCCAACCCGGTCTCACTCCCGGGGAGTCAAAATATACTGATTTCTCACGTCCCCTCAGTGTCATTATTGCCGACGCGAAAGTTATTATGCTGAAGGACCGTCCGGAAGTCGCCTCGCAGTGACCCCCACTGGTCTTGACATAACAGTCTGAGGTTTAGGGAGAAGGGGTGGGAGTAGCCTGGGTAAACCCAGCCCCCAGTGACCTGCTCTCAGGCTTACCCTGCTCACGAGTCTGAGAGGAGGTCACGTGGGGGCTGGGTTTACCCAGGCTAGGGTGGGAGTGGCGGACCACAGACTTGGACGTCACCTCTACCCAGATTTTAAGCATCAAAGTTGGCCTACATATCCCAGGACAGACCCCCTGGCCTGGCGGCCACCTCTACATGGATTTTAAGCATCAAAGTTGGCCTCCATATCCTTTAAGCACCAAAGTTGGCCTCCAGGACCCAGGGGAGACCCCCGCCCTCCAGTTAACTTCTACCCCGATTTAAGTAAAACCCCAAAATATGGTGAAATAACGTTCATAGACTATAGACGTCAGACCATTCATCATCATTGATGAACACCCACAAAGAAGATTATATCATTTTTAAACAGTACGTTGCCATAGAAATAATTCCAATGTGCTCCCACGAGGTGGGGATGCAGAAATGTTTTGCAGCTGCGGCCGCTCTCTCAGGGCTTTGCAGCAGAAGGGCTCGTCACCTACTCTAAATGGAGATAATTTTGTGCGGTAATTAATGTTGAAAAATGCTTTCCCGTCCTCTCGTTCTCGTCCCTGTGTTGAACGTGTAGGGGTCCTGGGGGCCAGGCGGATGCCGGGCTGATGTACTGTCGGCCCCTCAGAAACCTCATCAGCAGCCATGCGAACTATCCAAGAGTAATGAGGCACTGATAGCATCTGCTCCATGGGATGATGGCTTTTCTGGATCGTGCGGTGTGCAAGTGAGTGTGTGTGTGTGTGTGTGTGTGTGTGTGTGTGTTCAGAGTCAGACCAGTAGTCAGGAAAGAGTATGGTATATATATGTGTATATGTATATGTATATGTATATGTATATGTATATGTATGTGTATATATATATATATATATATATATATATGTATATGTGTGTGTGTGTGTGTGTGTGTGTGTGTGTGTGTGTGTGTGTGTGTGTGTGTGTATATATACCATCAAAATAGTCTTTACAGGAACAAGTCCATACGAAGTTGACCGCACACTCCAGAAGAACAGGGTGACCAAAAATGTATCAAATTATCATATTTATTTTATGAAGAACAACACGTTTCGCAGGCTTGCTGCTTCATCAGGTTCATGATATATATATATATATGCCCCGATATATTCATCATTAGGTGGCACACAGCACTTTATTAGGTACACCTTGTAAATAGCACAAACTGCCAGCTCATCCACAGCGAATGGTGTGGCAGCAACTCAAAGCCTGCAGACATGGTGAAGGGCTTTAATTTTTTGTTCCACAATGTGTGATCAAGACTTTGACTGCACTCTGACTGTTTTTTCAGCATCTCAGTAGCAGCTGGGATTTACAAACTGCATTCTGTCGAGTTTACAGAGTGGTGTGGTAAACAGAAAACATCTAGTGAGCGGCAGTTAACACCTCGTTAAAGGGACAGCCAGCTAAAAATGCTCAAACAAAAAAGTTTTTTTAGTCATTATTGGGTGTAAAAAACAACAACACACAAGATTTCTCCGTTGCTGCGGATTAAAAATGACTTTCACACATCAAAAATGGGAAAGCCAATCACAACTCAGCCTCAACACGCCATTCTCTCTCCAGTCTAGAGCGAACCTCACTCATTCGAGGACGAGGTTTGGGTGATTGTGAGTTTTTACCCGCTAATCTATGCTTATAAAATTTATTTTTGCTGGCGACTGTCTTCCTTACAGCTAACGAGACTGAGCTAGCAGGACTGTGTTTTGTGTACTGTACATTTTGGAATTTGGAATAACTTTGGCCTTTAAGCAGCTGCCAACGCTCGCTCTCTCCAGTGTAGAGTGAAGCTCGCTTGCCCAGCAGGTCTCTGAACTGTGTCACTATAGAAAATGCAGCAAAACACTGAGGGTTTCCAACTTCCAATCATGGAACCTGTACCTGTGTTTACCCTGCCTTTTCGACAGGCCCCCGTGAAAAGGGTCTATTGAGACCATTAGGAAAGTGTTTACTGTGGCCACAAATCAAGTGAGAAGTAGCGCCATTTTCCTATTCACTTCCATTAAGCTCGCGTCACCAGGCTCTTCTCCTCGGGAAGAGCCTGTTTTCCATTATCCTTGAATTACACCTCTCGCCTGTTTCCGCCCTAGATCGGAAACAGGCACCGGAAACAGGATCAAAACAAAACAACAAAACAAAAGATGGACGTACCAAACGAAGTTTTCGAAGGATTTCTTGTCGTAACTTTGCGGATTCACAATATTGCCAAAACAGAAGCTTTGCATCTGAAAATTAATGAAGGATTAGGATTTTTTGGCGCACATGTTTCTGGTAGACTGTTTCCGTCTCCTTGGCTTACGCCCCCAGGTCCAGAAGCGGTGGAGACGGCTCCAGATTAACTTCCATGTAACCAGACTTTTTTGCAGGCCATTCGAAAGAATGAGGGGTCTGCATTTACTTCACAACCGAAGGAGCTAGCCCACCGGTTACCATTCACAAAAACACTTTTACGTCATATCTAACCACGATTGTGAAGTGTGAACTTGAACAACACTGACCATAGGGCACTGAAGTTAAGTTACTGTAAGTCTCTGAAGTATTAATGGTATTTCAATATAGTATTACACAACTGGTTTCGTTTATCATTATGTTAAACAGTGAAGAATATCATGCCAAGAACCCATAAGAGAAACATTAACTGGGGTGCAACATCCCTTGGAGAGATGGATAGAGCAGACTTTGATGTCAAGGGTAGAAAATCCATCAGATCAGTAGCAAAAGACAGAAATATTGACAGGTCAACCCTGCAGAGGTATACAGTATATAAAAAATAGGTAAAAACAGTAGGATCAACTCACTTACCCCTAGCCTGGGGCATGTTGAGCCACAGGAACACTTTTTTTAGAAGTCATATTTTCGGGGCCGTTTGTCAGATGCATTCTCATAACTTCAATTGATAGACATCCTGAAATAAGGGTAGACATGTTTACTGTAGTCTAATTTTTCCGTGCCTTGAGGACAACATAAGTAAAAATGTAGTCATCTTAGTCCACTCTCCCCTATTTTGTTTTGGTCCCCATTGACTTCAGTTGTTTTGGAGAAGGCTGCCAATGTTGTGCTGGCTGGCAACCTCCCTGTGTTATATGGACTAACTGATTTCACCTTCATGAGGATGAGTATGACAGAAATTTCATTTTTGGGTGAACTACTCTAGCAGCACCATGTACAAACGATGCCGACCGCCTGGACTTTGGACCTTTGCAGAAAAGAAGAAACTCTGAGAGGTGGAACAGCTCGCACAAACTGTCTGTCACCATCCACCCCCACCACCCTCCACACCCGGCTGCACCCAGAGGTGCCGGAGGAGAGCCATATAGTCCTGAGAAACAGGTGATGGGTGGCGATCGACCTGCGGCTGAAACAGAAAGAGAGAGAGAGAGAGAAGAGACAGAAACTCAGCATTTTCTCATGTACTTTTCCACGCACCAGTAGAGTTGTTTCCCAGAAAGATTTGTACCACTCCGCTCCACCCCCACCCCCCCACACACACACCATCACTCTATATGTAAAGTCCGCCCCACCACACCCCTCCACCTGCACACGCAGCACTACAGATCCTGTGCCAAGCACGTCTGTCTTCTGAGACTGAGGATGTGTGTATCTTATCTCCAGATGTGTTCGACGTACACATGCGAGAGCGCCGTGAGCATACGCGGCCAGTGATGCATGTGTTTGGCCGTAAACATTGGCGTGCATCTCGGCCTGTTTGTAGTCAGACATGTTGGCTCCCGCCACTTGCAAATGTTCTCACATCTGTACTCCGTGGACGGGAATGTTGGTGAAAAAGGGACATGTGCTCATTTCCTCGGTTATGTTTACAAGTGTCGTGATTGGTTGAATACCCCATGAACTTCCTTTTTTTTTTTTTTTGAACTTATTTATTTTATTTCACAAATAAGACAAACAGTTTGAGTTGCATACATGTAATCCTTGACATTTGTTATCTACTGTATCATTTGTCTAAACATGTTTTGATTTAACCATAATCATCATATGTTTATAAATAAAAGAAAAATGTGCAGAAAAGAAATTAAGAAAAGAAAAAAAAAAGAAAAAGAAAAATAAAAAATAAAGAAAAAGAGGTAATTACAGGTCAGACATTGCAAGTATTGGAGCCCATCTTACATCAAACCTTTCTACTTTCATCTGTAATCTTGCTGTTATTTTTTCCATGATAAAGACACTCTTTACTCGTTCTCTCCATTGTGTTATGCAGGGGGGCTGCGGCTTCAACCATGAGACTGTTATCATTTTTTTCGCTATTAATAACAGAATTCTCAATAAATAGATTAAGTCCTTATCCATCTCATTATCAGGAGGTATGCCCAGTACCACAAGTGCTGGCTCTAAAATAATGTCAAAGCCCAGAATCTGTTTAATCTCTTTTTGGACATCCTTCCAGAATTCCAGTAACTTCGGGCAGTCAAAAAAAATATGTGTAAAGTCTCCCATCAGTCCACAACCCCTCCAACATAACTCAGACGTATTATTATATTTTGAAATAATAGAAGGAGTGTTGAAATATCTCATTTTCACCTTCCAATCAAATTCTTTCCATGTTGGGCTGTTAGTTAGTTTATGTCCTGCTTCGAATGTGTCTTCCCATTGATCATCTGTAATTATTATATTTGCTTCTAGTTCCCACTTTTCTTTGACATACATATTGTTATCATTGGATTCATGTTGTAATGCTTTATAGATTTGTGATACAATCCCACTTTTCTTCTCTCCTTCTGTAAATGACATAATCAGCTCCTCTAGATTGGAAGGTGATTTACAAATATTCTCCCACTCCTTATGTTTCTCAAGGTAATGTCTTATCTGTAGGAATTTGTAAAAATCATGGGCTAGTAAATTAAATTCTTTTGAAATTTGTTCAAATGACTTCATAATTGGTCCATTAAACAGTTGTGCAATATATATCAACCCCTTGTTTGCCCATATTTTAAACCCTGAGTCCATAAGAGATGGTAAAAAATCATGATTTCTTGCTATTTTAGTGGCTCTAGAAATAGATTTTGACAATTTTAACTTCTTTCGTACGGCTGACCATATTTTCATTGTTCCTTTAATCCACTCATTACCACCCTTGAGTCTCCTCCATTCCCTTTCGGATATGAATGGAAGTGATTCCAAGGGTATACTTCGACATGAATTTTGCTCAATTCCCACCCACATCGTATCCGTTTCATTAGTTATCCACAAAAATATCGCTCTAAGTTGCGCTGCCCAATAATAATTTTTTAAATTTGGAAGACTCAAACCTCCCTTCTCCTTCGGGCAAATAAGTGTCTTATATTTAATTCTAGCTTTTTTATTTTGCCATAAGAATTTAGATATAATTTTGTCTAGCATTTTAAAAGTAGAATTAGTGACCCCAATAGGCAATGACTGGAACAGAAACAACAATCTCGGTAAAATATTCATTCTTACTGTGTCTATTCTTCCCAACAAATTCAAAGGCAAAATCTCCCATCTAGCAAAGTCTTTCTTAATCTCAGTTATCAACTTTCCATAATTAGCTTCAAATAACTGTGAAGTGGTAGGAGTGATAATGATACCCAGATATCTGAACCCCTTATTCGTCCATTTAAAATTAACCTTTTTCTTTAGGTCTGCTGGACATTCACCTGAAAGCATCATCGCTACAGATTTGTCTTCATTGGTCAGATATCCAGATATTTCTCCATATTCCTTCAGGTTATTCAACAAGGCTGGTATAGTGGAGGATGGCTCACATATATATGTTAATATATCGTCCGCGAATAAAGATATTTTATGTTCCCTCCCCCCTTCATCCTTTATTCCCTTTATATCTTTATTCTGTCGTATTGATTCAGCCAATGGTTCAATGCTCGCGGCGAATAATAATGGACTCAAGCAATCTCCTTGCCTGACCCCCCTCCTAAGATAAAAAAAATCTGAGCAACAACCATTAACTCTGATCCTTGATTTTGGATTTTTATACACCATTTTTACCCAGTCTATGAAAGTTGAGTGAAACCCGAAAACAGACAAAGTATGGTATAAGAAGCTCCATTTCACCCGGTCGAATGCCTTTTGGGCATCTAAGCTGAGCAACATAGCAGGCCGACGACTGTTTTTAGTACATGATATCAAATTTAATGTTCTCCTAATATTATTTGCACCCTGTCTTGCAGGGATAAAACCCGTCTGATCTGGTTTAATCAACTTAGCTATACACCTCTGCATTCTCTGTGCCAATATGTTTGTTAGTATTTTTAAATCGTTGCAGAGCAAACTAACAGGTCTATATCCTTCACAAGATACTGGGTCCTTGTCCTCCTTATGTAAAACTGAAATGATGGCTTCTGACCATGTTTTTGGTGGGTCCCCTGATGATAAAGCATAATTGAAAACTTTAGATAGTACTGGTATGATCTCTTCTGCAAAGCATTTATAGAATTCTCCCGGGAACCCATCCGTACCAGGAGACTTACTATTTTTGAGAATTTTTATAGCACCAAATATTTCCTTTATTGAAATTGGCTGTATCATCATGGAAGCCTCTTGTTCTGTTAGAGTCGGCAGGTTTAGTCTGTTAAGAAATATCTGTGCCTTTGTCTCTATGAACTCAGACTCTGAGTCATTATATAGATGTTTATAATATTCTGCAAAAGCTCCTGCTATCTCTGTTGGCTTTGTCATAACTTGTTTGGAATTAGGGTGTCTTATTTTTGGAATTATCCTATTCGTTTGGGCCTTTCGAAGCTGGAATGCTAATAAACGGCTTGCTCTGTTGCCCATCTCATAGTACCTTTGATTTGTAAAACGTAGAGCTCCTTCTGCTTTATATATTAAAAGTTCATCCAGTCTCTGTCGAATTCTTTTCAATTCAAGAAATATAGAGTTATCTAATGTTCTTTTATGTTCCCGCTCCAGTTCTTTGATTTTATTTTCTAACCATCTTTGCTGTTCCAGACGGGTTTTTCTCAACCTAGATGTTATCTCTATTATTTTCCCTCTTATAACCGCTTTTCCCCCTTCCCATAGAATGGATGGTGTTACTTCTCCATTATCATTTATTTGGAAATATTCCTTTAAGTTTTGTTTTAATTCCCCTACTATTGTTTCGTTGGATAGAATTGACACATTAAGCCTCCAATACCTAAAAAAGGATTCATCATCTATCATTACAGTCATTGTTATTGGTGCATGGTCACTTATAGTTATGGTCTCAATGTCACAATTCAAAACTTTATGTATATGCTGTTGTGATATAGAAAAAAAATCAATTCTGGAATAACTGCCATGTGGATTAGAATAAAATGTATAATCCTTCCCTTTAGGATTCTCATTCCTCCATGGGTCAATCAGACCTAGCTCTTTAATGACATTATTTAATATTCTAGATTTCTTTGTGCTCGGTCCTTGTTCTGGTGGTAATCTGTCTAGTTTGCCATTCTGCACCGTATTGAAATCCCCACCCATTAATATCATCCCCTTTCCATCACTAGTTATTACTTTGGCTATAATTTTAAAGAATGTGTCATTCTCATGAACTTCCTTATGGTCTGAAACGTTTTTCTTTTTCTTTGGGACCAGATTTTAATAGCCTTGCGAAGTAGCTGGATTTGAGCGAGGTCATGAGATCACGATCACAAGACAAATCCATCTTGCCGCTCCAATCTATTGGTTTGAATCTGAATCAGTGGTTCGTACCAAACAGTGTCCTATGAGGCAGCTACGGGTGGGATTTAGGTGTGATGATAGCGAGAAGCAAGCCCGTGATAGACGTGATAGACAGATGGTTCATCCAATCACCTGCCAGATATTTTTTGAAAGTGCCTGCCTGCCTCTTTTTAACGGTATCCCGAGCGGCGAGCGACTCCTTCCCAGATGATTATGTGAAAACAAACCATCTGGCAGCATCAGGTTAAAATGTTAATGGTGAAAGAGAATCTGGCTTGAGAGTACTAGCCTGTTTGTGTCCATCTCCATAAAAACCATTATGCTTTATGCTTTATGCTTTATGTTGCTGGCTCTCCAACCGCTCTGTACTGGTACCGTACTTTATGTTGCTGGCTCTCCAACCGCTCTGTACTGTTACTGTGCTTTATGTTGCTGGCTCTCCAACCGCTCTGTACTGTTACTGTACTTTATGTTGCTGGCTCTCCAGACGCTCTGTACTGTTACTGTACTTTATGTTGCTGGCTCTCCAACCGCTCTGTACTGTTACTGTACTTTATGTTGCTGGCTCTCCAACCGCTCTGTACTGTTACTGTACTTTATGTTGCTGGCTCTCCAGACGCTCTGTACTGTTACTGTACTTTATGTTGCTGGCTCTCCAACCGCTCTGTACTGTTACTGTACTTTATGTTGCTGGCTCTCCAACCGCTCTGTACTGTTACTGTACTTTATGGTGCTGGCTCTCCAGATGCTCTGTACTGTTACTGTACTTTATGTTGCTGGCTCTCCAACCGCTCTATACTGTTATTGTACTTTATGTTGCTGGCTCTCGAACCGCTCTGTACTGTTACTGTACTTTATGTTGCTGGCTCTCCAACCGCTCTGTACTGTTACTGTGCTTTATGTTGCTGGCTCTCCAACCGCTCTGTACTGTTACTGTACTTTATGTTGCTGGCTCTCCAACCGCTCTGTACTGTTACTGTACTTTATGTTGCTGGCTCTCCAGACGCTCTGTACTGTTACTGTGCTTTATGTTGCTGGCTCTCCAACCGCTCTGTACTGTTACTGTACTTTATGTTGCTGGCTCTCCAACCGCTGTGTACTGTTACTGTACTTTATGTTGCTGGCTCTCCAGACGCTCTGTACTGTTACTGTACTTTATGTTGCTGGCTCTCCAACCGCTGTGTACTGTTACTGTACTTTATGTTGCTGGCTCTCCAGATGCTCTGTACTGTTACTGTACTTTATGTTGCTGGCTCTCTGACAACATTACACTAGTGTCTGTCATCCCTCCCTCATGCTCCACGCTGACAACATTACACTAGTGTCTGTCATCCCTCCCTCATGCCCCACGCTGACAACATTACACTAGTGTCTGTCATCCCTCCCTCATGCCCCACGCTGACAACATTACACAGTGTCTGTCATCCCTCCCACATGCCCCACGCTGACAACATTACACAGTGTCTGTCATCCCTCCCTCATGCCCCACGCTGACAACATTACACTAGTGTCTGTCATCCCTCCCTCATGCCCCACGCTGACAACATTACACTAGTGTCTGTCATCCCTCCCTCATGCCCCACGCTGACAACATTACACTAGTGTCTGTCATCCCTCCCTCATGCCCCACGCTGACAACATTACACTAGTGTCTGTCATCCCTCCCTCATGCCCCACGCTGACAACATTACACTAGTGTCTGTCATCCCTCCCTCATGCCCCACGCTGACAACATTACACTAGTGTCTGTCATCCCTCCCTCATGCCCCACGCTGACAACATTACACTAGTGTCTGTCATCCCTCCCTCATGCCCCACGCTGACAACATTACACTAGTGTCTGTCATCCCTCCCTCATGCCCCACGCTGACAACATTACACTAGTGTCTGTCATCCCTCCCTCATGCCCCACGCTGACAACATTACACTAGTGTCTGTCATCCCTCCCTCATGCCCCACGCTGACAACATTACACTAGTGTCTGTCATCCCTCCCTCATGCCCCACGCTGACAACATTACACTAGTGTCTGTCATCCCTCCCTCATGCTCCACGCTGACAACATTACACAGTGTCTGTCATCCCTCCCTCATGCCCCACGCTGACAACATTACACAGTGTCTGTCATCCCTCCCTCATGCCCCACACTGACAACATTACACTAGTGTCTGTCATCCCTCCCTCATGCCCCACGCTAACAACATTACACTAGTGTCTGTCATCCCTCCCTCATGCCCCACGCTGACAACATTACACTAGTGTCTGTCATCCCTCCCTCATGCCCCACGCTGACAACATTACACTAGTGTCTGTCATCCCTCCCTCATGCTCCACGCTGACAACATTACACAGTGTCTGTCATCCCTCCCTCATGCCCCACGCTGACAACATTACACAGTGTCTGTCATCCCTCCCTCATGCCCCACACTGACAACATTACACTAGTGTCTGTCATCCCTCCCTCATGCCCCACGCTGACAACATTACACTAGTGTCTGTCATCCCTCCCTCATGCCCCACGCTGACAACATTACACTAGTGTCTGTCATCCCTCCCTCATGCCCCACGCTGACAACATTACACTAGTGTCTGTCACCCCTCCCTCATGCCCCACGCTGACAACATTACACTAGTGTCTGTCACCCCTCCCTCATGCCCCACACTGACAACATTACACTAGTGTCTGTCATCCCTCCCTCATGCCCCACGCTGACAACATTACACTAGTGTCTGTCATCCCTCCCTCATGCCCCACGCTGACAACATTACACTAGTGTCTGTCATCCCTCCCTCATGCCCCAC